>NC_057806.1:117843133-117959183 GCF_018294505.1 Triticum aestivum
CGTCCGCCCCCATGCCCTCCACCGCGTGCGCCACGCCGGCGGCCGCGCACCCGCCGCTCCCCGTCTCGCGCCGCTGCCCGCCCCTGCCCCCCTCCACCGCGCATGTGCCCGCCCGCTGCCCTGAGTATGTCATACGACCACCGGAGGTCTCTCCGCCCTCGATCGTATGTCTTCCTAAGTATGCCCACGTGAGGGAGAGAGATGGAGATGGTGCTCCGACCAATGCCATGGAGGTCTATCCCCCTACCTTCCCTTCATGTGTGTGTGTGTTCGATTCAATTTGGCCAGATCCCAGATGTTGTTCGATTCAATTCGAATTGCCATTTTCTGATTCAATTTGGCCGGATTCCTCATGCAACTCAGGTCACAAGAGACCGCCGACGCCTCCCTACTGTGGGCCGATGCCGCGCATGGATGTTGGAGCCAGCGAGGTACACGACGGCTCCACCTGCGCCTCTCACAGCAGCAACTCCTAGCCGAGGTATGCTCTCCTCTCCTCTCCTCTCCTTCCTCCCTCTTCACAGATCTCTATGCCCAAGGCAATCGATCAAGTTTATTCATGTTCTATACGTAGATGCTACACTATTTAGATCTCTGGTTGGTTGGTCACATTGGAAACCAAGACTGGAATGTCACAAGGATTCCACTGAAGAAAACTACTGCACTTTTATGCAGGGATGGACGTCCCAATAGACACTGATTAGGCTAATTGCTACCCGTTTTTGCATATATATATATATATATATATATATATATATATATATATATATATAAACAACAAGTTCGGTGCAACCAACCTGACACCACAAAGTGTTCGTAAAGTGACAGAATGAATATCCGGAGACCAGATCATTTTGAATTAACACGCACAATGCTGACTGTTAACGTCTCAAACTATTTCTCAAAGAAAATAAAAACATCTTGATGTCCAACTCAAGATAGAAAATTAGTAAGTCCAAGAAACACCACATGCATGCTCAGTTTCCTCAATTAAGCGGCAATAATTTCCTCCTAAAATTACTGATACCCCTACCACACTTCTGAATTTTGTTCTTGTCACAACGAGGCAATGTGCTGCTTATAGGGATCCCATATGTTATCCTGATATAGTCTTGTCTATTAAGCCGCATACTAGGTTGATGCATATTATAGGTTTTCTGTTGTAGCTCAGGGCGGCAAGCATGTTCTCTGCCAATGTCCAGCTCTGACTTTGGTAGCGTGTAGGACCTCCTTCTTGACTTGTATTGAGCAAACTCATAAACAGGATGATTTATTTATAAATATGTAAGTACATATAGGCTGATGTTAATTTGTACATCACATCATCTAAAAGAATAAAAATGCAGAAGGGGGAGGAGAGAGAAATTGGCACTTCATCACTTCGCCATGTATTGTATCTTATTTAATATTTTCGTCATGGCAAAAAAACAACCAAACTGATGTTATAGTTTCTGAATTCACAATGGATACATGGTAGCTGCTACATGCAAATAAGTGAAAGATGTGCACTTCAGAAGAAAAAACTGATGTTATAGTTTCTGAATTCGTAATGGATGTCATGTGTCTTGCACTTTAGAAATAGGTAATTAGAAATGATTAGATTTATAGCCAAGTCTATAGGGATTTCACATTTGGTGATCCATTAAGTGAGCTTTCGACGCCATCATGCAGCACGCGTGGTTTTGGTTCGATTCTAACCAATTGCATTTTGTTACATGGAACTTACGAGAAGTACAAGGACCAGGGGATGATCTATCTGCATATGATTAGTCCTCGATTTTGAGTTACAATATGTTATGCTAACAATTTTATGGGACTATAGGTTTTGAGATCTTTGCTTTCCCATGCAACCAGTTTGGTGGGCAGGAACTTGGCATTGATAAGGAAATTGGTCAGATTGCTTGCATGCCGAGTATGTTATTTCTGACAAGCTAAATGTGTGCCTGATACTTCCTCCTTTTTTGGTGTCTTTGTTTCAAGCTGAAAGAAATGATTGCTTTAGTGTAAAATGTACACTATGACTGCTTCCATAACATTCACTATATTGAACTGAGGAAAACCGATCCAGCATGTCTTATCTATTAATTTCTACTTTGTATGTGCCTTATGATATGTCCTCGTATATGTCTGGACTGAAATATGAGTGTCTTGGTCCTTCTTATATTATTTTTTTATGATCTTAGTCAGCCTCTTTCGCACCCATTGTGTCGAGGACGAATGCCAGTATGTTGATTTTGATGTCATTTGATTTGTGAGTAAATAGAAGTTAACCTGATTATGTGGTTGCATGACTTGCCTGATTCTGTGTTTCTTTTGGGCTTTATGTTTTTCTATGCACTTGTCAAATCTATATGTGTTCTTATATAACTATTCTCTGCACTTTTCACTACTAGGAAATAGCTTATAGCTTCAATTGTGCATTACGGCTTAAATAAGAATATCTGGAAAAAAATGTTGCACATTGGCATCCACAAGTACCGCATTGTTTTTTCGTGCCATTTTTCTGAAGAATCTGAAGTTTCTGAACCTTTGCTTGTAATGCTGCAGGGTTCTGGTAGCGACGATGACGGTCTTCGAGAGGTTCGTGGACTGGACGGGGTCGTGGCTGCCGATGTACAGAGAAGCAAAGTTGCTGCTCGTTCTCTACCTCTGTCACCCCAGCACACGGGTAAGCAGGCGACCAGACACCCCGAGCCCGGGAGATGATCAACATTCAGATATACTTGATTTGATATGTGGCCAATTCTGAATCTGAATCTTAATGATGTTTGGGTTTCAGAGTGCAGGGAGCGGGGCACATGTATGATGGCTTCCTCCGTCCGCTGGTGGTGAGGCACAAGGACGGCATCGATCGGTCTAGTTGGAGCTGAGGGCCAGAGCGAGGGACATGGCTGCGTCGCAACTCAAGGCGGCAGCTGCCGTCAGTCAGTGTGGCTCTTTGAGGCTATCCAATGTGTTTCGTCGCAGCTGCAGGCCGCGAGATCAGGTCGGGCAGGCGCCACACATTGACGAGTGGTCCAATGTTCGGATCGGTCCATAACAACTTACGTAGGTAGTTGCTTATGTAACTGTGTGATAGAATGGAATTATACATGAGTTGCTGCTACAAGGAGGAACGTAGTTGCTTATATAACTGTGCGATAGAATGAAATTATACATGAGTTGCTGCTACAATGAGGAACTGGAGAAGATACGACAACTGTGTGATAGAATGAATTTGGTTGATTTTTTTTAATTCCTAATAAGTTAGTAGTAGCGTGGGGATAAAATGGCGCGCTACTAGTATTTAGGATACTACTAGCATTGGGAGTATAGACACGCTACTACTATTTCATTAGTAGTAGCGCGGTTCATAATAGCAGTAGCGCGGATTGAACCCTCGCTGCTACTAACAAAGTTAGTAGTAGCGCGGGTTCGACCCATGCTACTACTAACTTTTAGCTATAGAGCGATACTAGTAGCGCAAGTACCCGCGCTACTAGTAGCCATTTTACCTGCGCTGCTAGTAGCCTTTTCCCTAGTAGTGGTAGATGCAGAATCGTTTCGGTCTACTTGTCTTGGACGTGATGCCTATATACATGATCATACCTAGATATTCTCCTAACTATGCTCAATTCTGTCAATTGCTCAACAGTAATTTGCTCATCCACCGTAGAATACTTATGCTCTTGAGAGAAGCCACTAGTGAAACCTATGGCCCCCGGGTCTCTTTCTCTTCATATCAATCTCCATCACTTTATTATTGCTTTGCTTTTACTTTGCTTTTACTTTATTTACTTTGCATCTTTATACGAAAAATACCAAAAATATTATTTATCATCTCTATCAGATCTGACTTTCGTAAGTGACCGTGAAGGGATTGATAACCCCTAAGCGAGTTGGTTGCATTGAGCTATTGTTTTTGTGTAGGTATGAGGGACTCGAGCGTAGCCTCCTACTGGATTTATACCTTGGTTCTCAAAACTGAGGGAAATACTTACGCTACTTTGCTGCATCATCCCTTCCTCTTCGGGGTAATCCAACACAGTGCTCAAGAGGTAGCAAGAAGAATTTCTGGCGCCATTGCCGGGGAGTCTACGCAAAAGTCAACATACCAAGTACCCATCACAATCCCTATCTCCCGCATTACATTATTTGCCATTTGCCTCTCGGTTTCCTCTCCCCCAATTCACCCTTGCTGTTTTATTCGCCCTCTCTCTCTCTCTATCCTCCCTCTCTTTCTCTGTTTTCCTTTTTGCCCGTTTGCTTTTTGTTTGCTCGTGTGTTAGGTTTCTTGCTTGTCGTTATGGCTAGTTCTTTACCCTCTGCCTCTATGTCTGAAATTGGGGCTACTATTGTCGATAATAATTCTGATGCTCCTACTAAAGAACCCACTATCTCACATATAAAAAGATTTCGTGTAGGTAGCGGTAATATTATTGGAAAAGGAGTTATTCAAGATTTCTTTACTTGTGCCGGTGCTTTACCTTCTATGGGTAGTTCTATTCTTCATAGAACTAGTAGTCTTGCGAACGCTATTGCCATGCTTGTAGTTGAACTTGAAAGACAATTCATGCACATGCATCCTTCCATACAAAGGATTTTTCTGGAATTTTCTAATATTGAGCATTCTTCTGTTAAGCGTGTCGTTACTATCTTTTTGGCTCATGAGTTTAGATTCATAATAAAATAAGCCAAAGAAATCTTTGCGCATTATAGGGTGGACACTTGCCGTCCTCCCATAGAGGCTATCCTCTTTGATCAAGAAGAAATAATACGTTTTCAATCTCTAGACTATGTTGCTTTCAATGAAAATCTTAGAAAAAGGGTTCCTACCAATGTTTTAGTTGATAGAATTTCTGAACTTAATGATGATTTGGCTATTCGAAATAATGAACTAGGATATTCTCTTGAATATAGGCTCACAAAGTTCTGTCAAAAGAATGCTTATAATGATGAATTGGTTGTGCATTATGAAGGACCAAAGGAGGAACCTATACCTCCCAAGGTTGATCTTGGGGACTTTTGTCCCGTTAAATTTAGTCCTTTTGATTACTTTTGCTTGCCTCAAAGAAAACTTGCTGCCAAACGTAGAGAATATGAAATGAGTTTTAATAATCTATCTTACTATTATGGCAATACCTAGATCTATTCTTGCTTGTTATGCCTAGCTAGGGGCGTTAAACGATAGCGCTTGTTGGGAGGCAACCCAATTTTATTTTTATTCCTTGCTGTTTTCTCCTGTTTAGTAATAAATAAATAATTTAGCCTATGTTGTGGTTGTGTTTTTTGTGTTTAATTAGTGTTTGTGCCAAGTAGAACCGTTGGGGAGACTTGGGGGAAGTCTTGTTGAACTTGCTGTAAAAAACAGAAACTTTAGCGCTCACGAGAACTGCTGTCATTTTTATTTCTAAAGTGCTATTTAGTTAATTATTTTTTAAGATGTTTAATAGATAAATTCCTCACGTCCAGAAATTTATTTTATAATTTTTGGGGTTCCAGATCTTGCGCTAGCTACAGATTACTACAGAATGTTCTGTTTTTGACAGATTCTGTTTTCCGTGTGTTGTTTGCTTATTTTGATGAATCTATGGCTAGTAAAATAGTTTATAATCCATAGATAAGTTGGAATACAGTAGGTATAACACCAATATAAATAAATAATGATTTCATTACAGTACCTTGAAGTGGTCTTTTATTTTCTTTCGCTAACGGAGCTCACGAGATTTTCTACTTTAAGTTTTGTGTTGTGAAGTTTTCAAGTTTTGGGTAAAGATTTGATGGATTATGGAACAAGAAGTGGCAAGAACCTAAGCTTGGGGATGCCCATGGCACCCCCAGGATAATCTAAGGACACCTAAAAGCCAAAGCTTGGGGATGCCCCGGAAGGCATCCCCTCTTTCGTCTACTTCTATCGGTAACTTTACTTGGAGCTATATTTTTATTCACCACATGATATGTGTTTTGCTTGGAGCGTCTTTTATGATTTGAGCCTTTTCTTGTTAGTCTACCACAATCACCCTTGATGTACAAACCTTTTGAGAGAGTCATACATGATTTGGAATTTGATAGAATACTCTATGTGCTTCACTTATAACTTTTTAGCTTTATAGTTTTTGCTCTAGTGCTTCACTTATATCTTTTAGAGCACGGTGGTGGATTTGTTTTATAGAAACTATTGATCTCTCATGCTTCACTTAGATTATTTTGAGAGTCTTAATAGCATGGTAATTTGCTTAAAATCCTAATATGCTTGGTATGCAAGATTAATAATAAAACTTTCTTATGAGTGTGTTGAATACTAAGAGAAGTTTGATGCTTGATGATTGTTTTGAGACATGGAGGTAATAATATCAAAGTCGTGCTAGTTGAGTAGCTGTGAAATTGAGAAATACATGTGTTGAGGTTTGCAAGTCCCGTAGCATGCACGTATGGTAAACGTTATGCAACAAATTTGAAACATGAGGTGTTATTTGATTGTCTTCCTTATGAGTGGCGGTCGGGGACGAGCGATGGTATTTTCCTACCAATCTATCCCCCTAGGAGCATGCGCGTAGTGCCAAGGTTTTTGATGACTTGTAGATTTTTGCAATAAGTATGTGAGTTCTTTATGACTAATGTTGAGTCCATGGATTATACGCACTCTCACCCTTCCATCCTTGCTAGCCTCTTCGGTACCGTGCATTGCCCTTTCTCACATTGAGAGTTGGTGCAAACTTCGCCGGTGCATCCAAACCCAGTGATATGATACGCTCTTTCACACATAAACCTCCTTATATCTTCCTCAAAATAGCCACCATAGCTACCTATTATGGCATTTCCATAGCCATTCCGAGATATATTGCCATGCAACTTTCCATCATTCCGTTCATCATGACACATTCATCATTGTCATATTGCTTAGCATGATCATGTAGTTGACATAGTATTTGTGGCAAAGCCACCGTTCATAATTCTTTCATACATGTCACTCTTGGTTCATTGCATATCACGGTACACCGCCGAAGGCATTCACATAGAGTCATCTTTGTTCTTGTATCGAGTTGTAATCATTGAGTTGTAAATAAATAGAAGTGTGATGATCATCATTATTAGAGCATTGTCCCAAGTGAGGAATAAATAAAAAAAGGCCATAAAGAAGAGAAGGCCCAAAAAATGAGAGAAAAAGAGAGAAGGGACAATGTTACTATCCTTTTACCACACTTGTGCTTCAAAGTAGCACCATGATCTTCATAGTAGAGAGTCTCTCATGTTATCACTTTCATACACTAGTGGGAATTTTTCATTATAGAACTTGGCTTGTATATTCCAGCAACGGGCCTCCTCAAGTGCCCTAGGTCTTCGTGAGCAAGCAAGTTGGATGCACACCCACTAGTTTCTTTTGTTGAGCTTTCTTACATTTATAGCTCTAGTGCATCCGATGCATGGCAATCCCTACTCCTTGCATTAACATCAATCGGTGGGCATCTCCATAGCCCATAGATTAGCCTCGTTGATGTGAGACTTTCTTTTTTTGTCTTCTCCACATAACCCCCCTCATTATATTCTATTCCACCCATAGTGCTATGTCCATGGCTTGCGCTCATATATTGCGTGAAAGTTTATAGGTTTGAGATTAGTAAAGTATGAAACAATTGATTGGCTTGTCATCGGGGTTGTGCATGATGATAGCATTCTTGTGTGACGAAAATGAAACATGACTAAACTATATGATTTTGTAGGGATGAACTTTCTTTGGCCATGTTATTTTGAGAAGACATAATTGCTTAGTCAGTATGCTTGAAGTATTATCATTTTTATGTCAATATGAACTTTTGTCTTGAATCTTTCGGATCTGAATATTCATACCATAATTAAGAAGAATTACATTAAAATTATGCCAAGTAGCACTCCGCATCAAAAAATTTGTTTTTATCATTTACCTACTCGAGGACGAGCAGGAATTAAGCTTGGGGATGCTTGATACGTCTCCAACGTATCTATAATTTTTGATTGCTCCATGCTATATTATCTACTGTTTTAGACATTATTGGGCTTTATTTTCCACTTTTATGTTATTTTGGGACTAACCTATTAACCGGAGGCCCAGCCCAGAATTGTTTTTTTGCCTATTTTAGGGTTTCGAAGAAAAGGAATATCAAACGGAGTCCAAACGGAATGAAACCTTCGGAAACATGATTTTCTCATCAGATAAGATCCAGGAGACTTGGACCCTCCGTCAAGGAAGCCACGAGGATAGGGGGCGCCCCCCCTAGGGCGCGCCCCTGCCTCATGGGCCCCTTGAAGCTCCACCGACGTACTTCTTCCTCCTATATATATATCCACGTACCCCCAAACGATCGGGGACGGAGCCAAAAACATAATTCCATCGCCGCAACTTTCTGTATCCACGAGATACCATCTTGGGGCCTATTCTGGAGCTCCGCCGGAGGGGGCATCAATCACGGAGGGCTTCTACATCATCATCCAAGCCCCTCCAATGAAGTGTGAGTAGTTTACTTCAGACCTGCGGGTCCATAGCTAGTAGTTAGATGGCTTCTTCTCTCTTTTTGGATCTCAATACAATGTTCTCCCCCTCTCTTGTGGAGATCTATTCGATGTAATCTTCTTTTTGCGGTGTGTTTGTTGAGACCGATGACTTGTGGGTTTATGATCAAGTCCATCTATGAATGATATTTGAATCTTCTCTGAATTCTTTTATGAATGATTGGTTATCTTTGCAAGTCTCTTCGAATTATCAGTTTGCTTTGGCCTACTAAATTGGTTGTTCTTGCCATGGGAGGAGTGCTTAGCTTTGGGTTCAATCTTGCGGTGTCCTTTCCCAGTGACAGAAGGGGCAGCAAGGCACGTATTGTTTTGTTGCCATCAAGGATAACAAGATGGGGTTTTTTATCATATTGCATGAAATTATCCCTCTACATCATGTCATCTTGCTTAAGGCGTTACTCTGTTTTAACTTAATACTCTATATGCATGCTGGATAGCGGTCGATGAGTGGAGTAATAGTAGTAGATGCAGAATCGTTTTGGTCTACTTGTCTCGGACGTGATGCCTATATACATGATCATACATAGATATTCTCATAACTATGCTCAATTCTGTCAATTGCTCAACAGTAATTTGTTAACCCACCATAGAATACTTATGCTCTTGAGAGAAGCCACTAGTGAAACCTATGGCCCCCGGGTCTCTTTCTCATCATATCAATCTCCATCACTTTATTATTGCTTTGCTTTTACTTTATTTACTTTGCATCTTTATACGAAAAATACCAAAAATATTATTTATCATCTCTATCAGATCTGACTTTCATAAGTGACCATGAAGGGATTGATAACCCCTAAGCGCGTTGGTTGCATTGAGCTATTGTTTTTGTGTAGGTACGAGGGACTCGAGCGTAGCCTCCTACTGGATTGATACCTTGGTTCTCAAAAACTGAGGGAAATACTTACGCTACTTTGCTGCATCATCCCTTCCTCTTCGGGGAAATCCAACGCAGTGCTCAACAGGTAGCAGTACTCCGATGCAAGCATAATAGAGTAGTAGCACAGTCATCATGATGAAATGAAAAAAAGCACAAAGTACAAGAAGTGTAAACACATGATAAGCAGGCTGAAGACAAACTGACTGGAGAAATTGAACTGAGGAAATTGAGAAAGTATTCAGTCAAAGTCTTCAAATAGTAATGATCAAGTACAACAACACAGTAATGAGGAAATAAAAGGGTTGAGGAAATAGAAACAGTTAGCTTGGTGAAGACAATGATTTGGTAGACCAGTTCCAACTGTTGTGACAGTCATACATCTGGTTGGAGCGTCTAGGTATTTAAACCTGAAGACACACAGTCCTCGTCGTATTCTCCTTGATCTAAGGTCACATAGACCTCGCCCAATCACTTGTGGTAAGTCTTCAGGTGACTTCCAAACCTTCACAAACTCAGTCACTCGGCGATCCACAATTTCCTCTTGGATGCTCTAGACCATGACGCCTAACCGTCTGGAAGATGCACTGTCTTCAAAGGTAACAAGCGTTGCTTCCACACAGGAACAATCTCTTCAGTGATGCTCAATCACTTTGGGTTTTTAGGTGTTTGGTTTGGGGTTTTGGGTTTTTCCTCACTTGATAATTTTCGCTCAAAGTCCTCGGAGGATGGGATGCTCTCAGTGACAAGTGTCAGTTTCTCGCGGAGCAGCCAACCAACTAGTGGTTGTAGGGGCGGCTATTTATAGCCTAGGGAGCATCCCGACATGATAAGACAAAAATACCCTTCAATGATATGACCGGGAGGTGGGTAGATATTTTGGGACAGCTAGAGCATAGCACAACAACGGTCATAAATTTGGCTATCAAATTCCTTAGGGCTATCATGTTCCTCACTTGTAGGCAATCCGCACTGGCGAATTCCTAACTCCTTAGTCAGAAAAAATTCCTTAGAGAACAGAAGATTGTCGTCTCTGTCACTGAAGAAATTGACTGAACTGCATGAGATTTCCAATTACTTAACTTGAAAGGATTGGGTAGGTGTAGGATTTTGATATGAGCATCACTTGGAAACTTTTCCTTAGTTTTACCTCGACCCTCTTTAATAGTATGGTGTTTCCTGTGACTCAAGAAAGAGAAAAACGAAACTACGAAAACAAAAGTATTCATGCTTCATATTCCTCGCATGAATATCAAGTCTTTAGGATCAAACCGATTTCCTCACTTTCAAAGTCTTCAGAAAGCCAAAGTCTTCAGTTGAAGACATTCATTTTTAGGGGTCGACTTTCTCTGTAAATATCAAACTCCTCATAGACTTATAGACCTATGTACACTCACAAATGCATTAGTCCCTTAACCTATAAGTCTTCAATACACCAAAATCACTAAGGGGCAGTAGATGCACTTACACACTTGTTCTTCAATTGCAGTTTTAGCTCCAGGGTGTGGAATTATTTATGCATTGATTGGTCGGGAGGCTTAGATATACAACATTGTATCCTTCATGCTAGATCCAGATTCAGGCATCCTTTCTTCTTTGAAGTTATGTTAATAGCAGCATGGAATATTTGGATTCTAAGGAATGGCAGAACTTTCAGAGCAGAGAGAGCCATCTTCAGTGCATGGAAGTGTAAATTCATTCATGATATCACTTCTAGCTCATAGAGTTAAGGATAGTATCAAACCTAAGTTGCTTGCTTGGATTGGTTCTCTATTGTAATTCAGGTAGGCATAGGTAGGTCCTTTTTCTTTATTAGCCTTTGTACATAGTTACTTATGTTTGTATAGTTCTCTCTGTTTCAATAAAGGGTTTTGGGGCTTTGCCTCACAGTAAATATTCAAAAAAAGATGTTGCCGGTCTTGCACTTGTGTCATCCAACTCCTACGAAATATTTGACTCACCAAATGAAGGAATTGGAAGATGCTTCATGGCTAAAGGCCCTAAGGTATCACACCCCAAGTATGTTGATTTCAATAGTGATGAAGATGATTTGCTAGGTGATGACGATTTACTTGTTGACAACACTAGTGATGAAAACTATGATGAAATTGCTATTAATCATGTTAAACGAGATGAAACGAATGACAATGATAAGAAGGAGATTGAGCGTTTAACTAAAGAACTAAACACTCTTAAGTTAGCTCATGAAACTATCTAGAGGATCATCGAGATCTTTTAAAGACTCATGAGAAGCTACGCTTTGAGAAGCTCAATTTAGAGCAACAGCATGGGTTCTTAAAAGCAATCAATGATGATCTTCGAAAGATAAGTTCTTATTACATAGCCAAGCATTTACTCTTGCCTACTTACATGCCACAAGTAAAATCTAGCAACAAGAGCAAGAAATATTCTTCCTGTAGTAGTAACAATAATCATGCTAAATCCAATATTGTCGCTTCTACTAGTTCTCTTGATTCCATTAACGATTCTCTTAGCCAAGTTACACTTGAGCAAGAAAATAGCTTATTGAAGGGAATTATAGAGAAAGGTGTTTACAAGAGCCTTGCTGGAAGTAAGCAATTTGAGGAAATTGTATGCAAGAAGTAAGGCACTGGAAGAATCAAGGTGTTGGTTTTGAACGAAAGTTGACCCCACTTCTTTCAAAGGAACACAATCTCAAGATGATCTTCCACCACAAGACCTCAAGCTAAAAGGCAAGGAGAAGCTCCAAGAAGAGATTGATTCGTTTGAAGAAGCTCCTAAGGCCTTGGTCAAGTGGGTTCCCAAGACTACACCAAGTTCTACTTCATCAAGTGCGACTATAACTCTAAGGATTCCCATCAAGTTGATGTGGGCCCCAAAGAACAAGGACTAGATAGTTCTTGAGGGTGTGACTCCGCCAACATATTTCACTCATATTCATTTTTGGCAAGGACAAGTGCAATCAGCTTCCATATAATGCACTAGTTCAAGGAGTCACAAACCCTCTTGTTTGTAAGACAAGGGACAAGGTAACCTAATGCTTACATGGACATCATCATATATGTGTTTCACTCTATGTCTATGGATATACTTGTGTGTTCCTTGTGGGACTAACCCATGTAGGTATTGAAAGTGCAACTCACTCCAATGGATTGCTCCAAATGATCTACATAAACATTGATCATCCACATCTTTAACACCAACATGAAGTCATCATCGACAAAACCCAAGGTTAGTTCATCCCTGTGAGGGGGGATATCACATCTAGGGGGAGCTTTGCTCTAAGAATTGAGCTAAAGCAACTCTAATGGTGTGAACACAACAATGCTGTATGTAAAAGTGGTAACCCCACTTGTGCTTAAATGATGAGTATGACCTACGATCAAATGTTCTCATTTGACTCCTCAGTCAATATACTCATATATAGATGACCTAGTCATCGCCAATTGCTTGATAGATGCTAGAGTGTTTGTGCATGCTTTGCCACATATTTTATTTGCTATCTTATTGTGTGAGCATGTTGGTTGCATAATTTTCTCCATTCAAGGACATTCATTTGTTACTTTGATTGTTTGGTCTTTCTTCTTGCCAAATGGATGGACAAGAATGCCTAAGTACTCCCTCTATCTATCTATGCTTTTCTCGTCTCAAGCTCTATTCATGCTACATCACAAAGTTTGAACAAGTCAAGTTCGGACCCTCCGGGTGAGGAGCACTCTGAGCCACTGAGTCGTCAAGGGCTTAAACTTCCAAACCTTCTTAATGCATCTCGGTCAGAGAAACTCACTCCTACTCGGTCTCACTAAATTCATTAAGTTGATCTAGATTTTCATCTCGGTGCAACCAATTTGAACAATTCGGTCACACCGAGTTGCAATAACTGCTAGCAGTTTTGCATCTCGATGCCACCGAGTCGTTCCACTCGGTCACACCGACAGTGACTGGGTATATATACCACGAGTTGAAATTTGGAAATTTCTCCAAACCACTCGACCGCCCCTTCCTAGCTCTATCGCCCCCTTGGTCTCTGGATCGTCGCTGTCTTCACCAGTGCCCCCCTGCCGCTGGTTTCCATTGCCGCCAACGGGATTCTCACTGTCGTTGCCGTCGTAGCAAGTCCGTCGCCAAGTTAGGGTACAGACTTGATCTCTTTTTGTGTTCTCTTATTCCAATTCTTGCACAAAGATCATTGCCATTGTTCTTTCCACGAATGAGATCATTCTATCCACCGAAAGATTCCATTGGAATAGAATTGATGCAAAAACATAGGGTTAGGTTTCCGCCGAACTCATCTCGGACCGACCGATTTGAAGATCTCGGTCTCATCGATTTGGCTCAGGCCATTGCAAAAGTACAACTCGGTCTGGCCGAAGCGTACTAATACGTGTGACTGAAATCACTTACTCTGTGAAACCCTAGCATCTCAGAGTCACCGAACTGAATTTCAGTCTGACCGAAACTGCATGTTTAGACTCTGTTTGTGCTTCGGTGTCACTGAGTTTGTCAAATTGGTACCTCCCAAATGCTTTCTGCAGAAAACTAAAGTTACATTTTTGTCTCAACATTTTTGCAAAATAGTTGTACTTTGTGATGCTCATCCACTCCATCTATACCCATCTATTCACAGGGTCAGTTTCAGCTATGTCAGAGGGCAGTAACAGCCAAAACAGGTCTGAAGAGCAAGTGAATCTCAGTGAGGGCACTAGTCCCTCAGGCAGCTATGATGAAGGTAGCAGAAGCACACCTAGCAACTTGCCTAAGGTTGCTACTAGACAAAGGAAGAAGAGAACTTCAGAATCTGAGGATGAGGATTTTGTCATCGAGGAAGAGGTGACCTCCAAGAAAAAAGGTGCTCAAGAAGGAGTATGTTGCTGCTGCTGCCACCAAGCCTAGTATGCCAAAGAAAGCTCCTACTAAGAGAAATCCTATGTCTAAAGCCAGAGCCTCCACTCAAGAAACTATGGATTCACTCTTGAACCAAGAGAAGAAGAGGATGCTGGAGGAAAGAAGAGGAAGGAGAGAGTCAAGAAGACTATGGCCACATTTGTTGGAAACCTTCTATGATGAGAGGATCATTGAGACAAAATTTCATGATCTAGATGTGAAGGTCACAGAGATCCAGACCACTGTGGAGAAGCTCCAGGAAGAATTTGAGGATAGGAATGATAGATCAACCACTGATGCTTTTCAGAGAGTGCCAAGGGCACAAAGGTCTTCTGTTGTGCCAGTTGTCAGAGACTCCGGGACTTTAGTTTCAGCACCTGCAGCAACTGCCACTATTGCACCTCCAGTGTCAACTCCTCCAGCTCCATAGACATCTTCAGAAGTTTTTGCACACAGACTCCTCTGAACGCCATCTACGCACATTGGAGCAACCAGCCAGAAGATCCCTTCAGGAGTTCCCAGAGATCGTGCCTAGAGTGCCGCATAGTACTATGCATTTTCAAGCTTTTTGGTAACTTGTTGACAAAGGGGCAGAAAGTGTATAGATCATTAGGCTAAGAGAGAGAGGGAGCGTTTTTCCTTTTGTTGCCTCTCTTGCTACTTTGATCGTTTTCTTGTTTGATTCTTGCTACAGTTTGTGTTATGTTTGTGAGATACCCTTGTGATCATGTGTTTGATCATACTATGCCTTAATGTGTGCTTGCATGATGATATATATGATATTTGTGTATGATCAATCATGTTTACCCTTGGTGATGAGTGCATGTTATTTAAATCTTATCATTTTGAGCGCTCCACCAAGATGTATGTGACATGGAAGAGTGACCCATGATCTTAATCGATTGTGTGTTTGCATTCAAAATAAAATATTAAATACTGCACAAATTTAGGGGGAGCTCTTGCTTATCACATACTTCTCAAAGCGACGATGTATTTCATTCATATTATCATTTGTCGAAGCTTTGATCTATATGTTGTCATCAATTACCAAAAAGGGGGAGATTGAAAGTGCAACTAATCCCCGGGTGGTTTTGGTAATTCATAACAACATATAGCTCATTGAGCTAATATCCATTCAAGATGAAAAAAGAATGTGAGTCTTATTAGGAGGAAGCTAGAAAGTATGGGACAGAGCAAGACAATATTACTAATTGCGATGAATAACATTACTTACGGATAAATGGTCAAGGAAGGTGTTAAACTGGGTATTGTCTTTCTCATTCCTGTACTGGATCCACGTTGGGAGGATACGTGCATGACACCTAACGGCAACGGCTGCCTCTGATACTAACTTGGCTGACTCTGTAGCATCACGTGGCCTTTTTAAACCTGCCTCAAAATGGATCTCCATTCTTCCTCCTTTAGATTTTGTTAATCTGTCAAGCATTATCCCTGATGTCTGTTTCCGCTTGCGCCGTGGTGCTAGTTCAACAACGAATATGGAAAGTGTTAGTGTACATCAAACTGTGAGAGTACATATAAAGGAGCATGCAACTGCAACTTGACTCGGTCAGGTATCGTCTTGGTGTTGATGCTCATGAGGTTCATCTGATCTTGCCAAGTCCTGTTGTGTCAGCAGTGCTTCGGAAGTAGTGTTAGGTGTGAAGGCAGCTTGGGAACTAGCCAGTTCCGGAGCAAACAGACGAGTAACTGGTTGAGATGCTGGTACAGTTGAAGCGGATGCTGCAGCTGGTGGAGCAGGTGATACTGTGTTTGTAGATTTAGCCGGTGGACTTGGACCTTCTACTGCACTATAAGTACCAGCAGAATCTCGATGGCAGAACATTTTCTGTTTCACCCAACGAGTAACAGCACTCCCTACTATATTATTTTCCTTGCTCTTTTTTGACTTTGCCATGTCAAGCTGTACCCACAACACAAAAGAATAAAATCACTCTTTAGAACTGATTGATGCATGATACAGACAAGCAATACTTCGATATAAGACAACCGTATGAGGATGGAATATGTAAGAAAAATAGGATGGCATGACATATTCACAGCTACGATGTGCAAACTAAGCAGAAGAATTTTCAAGAAAATAGAAGTAATGCAAGCTAGACACCATATGAAAGATGCAACCAATATTACTATGCCAAGTTAAAAGTGTCTTGTCATAAGTGGCAATTCGAAACATTAGAAGCAGTACAACGTAGAAATCAATGCAAGATGCAACCACTATCAAACTGCCATGTTAAAAGCGTCCAATCATGAGTGACGGATGCGGGATACACAACAGCAGTACTTTGATGTAAGAACATGGTATGATAGATAGATGCAGTGTATTCTAGACACAGAAAGCCATGTCATATGCACATGTATAACGTATAAACTCAGCAGGTGCAATTTAATCAAAATAGAAGAAATACAGGCTAGACAACATATGCAACATGAAACCAATTATGTCAACTTAGAGCAAGCACCTGCGATGGTGGAGTACGGGAGATGAACTCATCATGCAGACTTGGGACTTCAACTTCATTAGCAGTAGCAGTGGCAAATCTAGAGAGTCTCTGTTTGCGTCGGTGCGGAGGACCACCAACATCCCCTAACTTACTCTTTTCCTTCCTATTTTCTGATATTTCCTTATGAAGTTCAAAACCACAAGAAGATGAATAAAATTAGCTCTGCATAACTGGTTGATGCATGATACAGACGAACACTACTTTGATGTAAGGCAAGCGCAGGATAGGAGGATGGAATATATACAAAAAAGACAGCGTTTCATATTCACACGTACGATAGGAGGAGGAAATATGAATGAAAAAACAGTAAGCGGAAGGCATTTCAACAAAATTAGAAGAAATGAAAGCTAGGCACCATATGAACATGCAACCAATATCACTCTATCAGGTAAAAAGTGTCTCGTCGTAAGTGCCATTTCAAGAAATTAGAAGCAGTACAAGCTAGAAGACAATGCAAGATGCAACCTACATCACAGTCCCAAGTTAAATGTGTCTTATGGGTAAGTGATCGTTGCAGGTATTAGTTGTAAGCTACGCAGATGCAACTCAACATAATTAGAAGCAATACAAACTAGAAATCATACCGAAAACGCAACCATGTATACAGTTCCAAGTAAGAGCAAGCACCTGTGATGGTGGAGTAGGGGAGATGTGCTCATCATGTACACATATGTTCTAGAAACAGGAACACGTGTCATATTCATAGGCATTATGTGTAAAGTAAGCAGATGCAATTCAAGTTAGAAGCAATACAAGCTAGACATCATACGCAACATGCAACCACATATAATAGTGTCAAGTTAGAGCAAGCACCTGTGATGGTGGAGTAGGGGAGATGTGCTCATCATCTACACAGCTACGTTGACTGTCCAGCCTTGTGTTGTCTTGCGAATCTTGTTGGGAGGATGGCGGACTAGAATCTGTAGAGACCCCCTGTTTGAGTTGCTCCAAAGGACCACCATCATCCACTGTCGGACTAATTTCCTTTAGCTGTAATGATTTTGCATTGTGAAGTCAAACCGATAAGAAAAAGGAATAAAATTCGCTCTTCAGAACTCATTCATGCATGATACTGACGAACACTACTCGGATGAAAGGCAAACACATGATGCAAGGATGGAATATGTATGAAAAGCAGGATGGTGTGACATATTCACACCTATGATGTGGTAACTAAGCAGAAGGCATTTCAACAAATTAGAAGCACTGCAAGCTAGACACCATATGAAAGATGCAACCAATATCACTCTGCCAAGTTCAAACTGTATGGTGTTTCAACAAATTAGAAGCAGTACATGCTAGAAATCATATGCAAGACACAACCAATATCACAGTGGCGACTTAAAAGTGCCTTATCATAAGATATAGTATGTACCAAAAACAGCAAAGCGTGTCATATTCACATGTATCATGTGTAAGCTAAGCAGATGCAGTTTACACTAATTAGGAGCAATACGAGCTAGACACCATATGCAGCATGCAACCAGATATCACACTGCCAAGTTAGAGCAAGCACCTTGGATGGTGGAGTAGGGGAGCGGAGACTTGGACCTTGTAATGCACTATTAGTACAACGAGAATCGGTACAGATGCTCCGTTTACGTTGCTGCAGAGGACCACCATCATCGCCTTCCTTACTCTTTTCCTTCCTCTTTCTTGATTTTGCCTTGTCAAGTCAAACCCACAAGAAAAAGGAACAAAATTTGCTCTTCAGAACTCATTGATGCATGATACTGACGAACACTACTTTCATGTAAGACGAACACTACATATCACACTACTAAGTAAGAGCAAGCACCTGCGATGGTGGTGTGAGGGAATTGCGGTGATCAACTAGAGAGCTACGTTGACTATCTTCATTTAGCCTTGCTATTTCCTGAGAATCATGTGGGGAGGATGACACTGCACTCTTTAAACGAGTATGGCATCTCACAGAAACCCACCCGGGTGACTGTCTCATCATAAGTGATTGACGAGGGATACAAAAGAGCATTAGTTTGATGTACGGACATGGTTAATAGACATATGTAGTATGTATCAAAAATAGGAAGGCATGTCTTTATCAAAGGTATAATGTGTAAAGTAAGAAGATGCAATTTAACCAAATTGGAAGCAATACAAGCTAGACACCGTATGCAACATGCAACCACATTTGACAGCGCGAAGTTAAAGCAAGCACCTGGGATGGTTGTGTGTGGAAATTGAGATCATCAACTGCAGAGCTAAGTTTACTGTCTACAACTGCTGACACTGCACCCGTTAGAGCGATGGAACGCTTAGTGCTTATCTTCGAATTACACTGGAGCGACTTTTGTCTTTTCTTTTCTGCATTCATCAACACTGCGTCAGAGTCTGAAATACCCATGCATAAAAAAACAATAGTGTGAGTATGGGTGAAGTGTGTGCACAATTAGTACAGTGTAAAGGTAGTAGATAGCAGGTCGGTGAGAAATAAATGATGGGAGACATATGATAGCTCTACAACATGCATGGCACACTAAATTACTACAGGATTATATGAAAAAACAGCCGAGTGAAAGCAAATAGGTCAGTCCATTTTTTCTGCACCGTCCGATCTACAAAGAACGGGCAGATCGCCTTCATCTACCTCTAGCGAGTCAGTGTTGACGATCTTCCTCGAAACGCCAGCGACCACCGGCCCAGTATTCCTCCCCTGCCTGCGCCCTCCCCTCGACCTCACTGCACCGCCGTGCTTGGCACCGCCCCCCGGCCATCCATTCAAGCTCCGCCGACCTCCAGATCGGGCGCAAGCAGCTCCTGCGCCCACACCCCTATGATAGACACTGATGCGCCGCTTCCCCGGGGAACAGGCGAACTAGGTGCTCCGCGCGCCTAAGCGGGTGCTGCTTCTTTTAATTGCAGTTCGACTGACCCTGAATTGAAATCCAGGCGGGCTACTGACCTCTAGCAAAGGTGAAATAGTAAAAGGGAGGAAACCTTGTGCATTTAGTATCACGAAGAAGATGTAGTAAGAAGCGCTCAACTAGTTTCTTTCATGGGATGAATACGGTGTGAGCGGAGACGTAAGATTTGCACAAATAAGGGAAGAGGAGTACCTCTTTCTGCTGGCAGTGCTATGTCCTCCTTCTATTTTTCCGACGATCTTCTTGTTGTTCGCCGGAAACTAGAAGTTGTGGAGGACGGTGCAGCCTTGGACGAACCCATGGCCAAGTTGTTGAGTGTGGTGCGGTGGCCGTATGTTGGCGGCGGGGAAGCAGATCCGAGGCGGCGAACGATGGCATAGCGGGAACAGCTCCGGTGCGGTGGACGGTTGCAGCAGTGGAGCGGCAGCAGCGAGGCGCAGGACGACGTGGTCGGAGTGGTTCTGGTACGGCGCACGTCGGCATCGGCGTCGTGGAGGCAGCTCTGCCTCGGCTTTAGCAGCTAAGTCCTTGAGGGCGTTGCGGTTGCGTTGGACGACGATGTTGGGGTACCGGCTCCGGCGTGATGGAGGAGGGCGGCGGTGGATTGGCCGCTATGGGGTGGAGGATGGAGGAGGCTGGGGTTTCGCGGCTGGTGGAGAGGGCATTTTCGCGCCCACGGAGTATGAATGGGGAAACGGAGGGAGGCGGGGAACTAAGGGGGAACAATGTTTCGGTTTGAGACACGCTTGTTTGAAATTTGGGGAAAGTTACAAACTTTCCCCCCATCTAAAATTTCAGACATATTGCGGGTTGGGGGTGGGACAGTCATGTCAGGTGTCCCAAATGTGGGCGGGATAGATTTCGACCAAGCGCATGGGTAGGCGCCCATGGCATATGAATGCTTCTCTGGCGTCTTGGTGAAGTTACAAACCTACCCCGGTTTAGACCTTTGGACATCGGGCCGATAGGCTACATGGGCCAGAGTCAGGACAGTAATTTCCTACCACCAAAACATTAGTCTTGCGCGGTTTCGGGTGACCAGAGGCCTATTTGGCGCTTCGTTCAATATTTTGGAGCAGAAGCATTAGGCCTCCTTTGGTTTGTAGGATTTTTGTAGGAATTCTATAGGATAGGATTTGCAAAGGAAAAATTCCTTTGAATCCCTTTGGTTTGTAGGAATGGATTCCTATTCCTATGTAGGATAGGAATCAAACCTTCAGGTTTTGGAGGAAAAAAACATTAGCCTAGACTCAATGGAAAAAATCCAATCCTATGCACCAAATGACATCTCTTTCTCTATAGGAATTGACATGCATGTCATCTCACTTCCTATGATTTTCCTATTCCTATAAAATTCCTATCCTATGAACCAAAGAAGGCCTTAATGTTTTCGGTTCTCTTGAATTGAACTTTCAGGATTTGTCAAACTTCACAAATCTTTACTCTTGAAAATCCTAAAGCTATGATTATTTTGGAATGGAGGGGGCACATTTGAATATACATTGTACACGATTATATATTAAAAAATATGCAACTTACCTCAGTTCACGCATGGTTCCAGATATAATCTCCTTGGTTGCAAAAAAAGTTAGATATGCGTATGAATATATATAGCATGTTCAAACTCACAACAAAGATTGATGCCCCCTTTTACATCTGATTTACAAATGCCATTATCTCGGGTTCAAATAGATGAATGCACTTCCTATGAATTCGAATCTTCAAAACCCCCTTTATGTTGAACTCGACATGTATTCTATTTCGTAGCTAGCAATTTGGAATGTATCCATGCAAGTGACAAATGTATAAAGTGCTTCACACTAACAACATGGAGTGCACTAATTAATGTTTATATATGAATTGCAAAAGCATCCATTGCCTATATTTCAAACCGCTCTCACTCTATGGATCGATAATATTAAATAAACACATGCACATGCTAGAATTCAATTGCAGTTGAAGAAAGATCCTACTCCTGGTACTGTATATTAGTGATAGGGGTGTGTACAAAGTACACGTGAATACCAGGCATTGTGCGTGTGTGTATACTATCGATGAACTAGCCCCCAAGCTTGTATAACATACTAAGGGCCTAGGGTTACAAATCATATATAGTCGGCTTATCACCAGTGGGGATAGAGTCCTCCGTGACTCTGGTAGCTTCGTGTTGTACGCCGAGTCCTCCACATGGGTCTTCGAATAACACGTCTCGGTCCAACCTATATGTGGTGCAGGATGGAACCGACCCACGAGTCTTCATGTTGACCCACCCCAACTAGAAATGATGTGCCCACCACACTACACACGCAATCGGCCACTAAGAAAATAAGCATATACAATAGTACAACGGTATCTAGCTCACAATACGTCTCCATATTTTGTTGATGACACTGACGGACTTTGCATTTGATGTGTGCTCCGTATTTTGTTGACGACACTTACGGTCATTGTATTTGAAGCGAAAGCACGATATGGTCTCTGGACTTCAGAATAAGCTCATCGCGGTCACCACATACATTTTGTCGTGCTCACCAACATGTGGTTGGATGGTTAGAGGACAGTGGTTTCTCGAGCCCACCAAGGTTAAAGTCCCGGTGCTCGCATTTATCTTGTGTTCATTTCAGTATTTTCCGGTGACGTACATTCAGTGGGAGGAGACGTTCCACTCGACTACGAGGCACCTATGGTGACTTCGTAAAATCTCAAGATCATATATGCTGGCCCACTCTCTCAAAGGTGCTCATAGGGGTAGGGTTCGCGTGTGTGCGCTTATAGCGGTGAGTGCTTGCGCATATATATGAGCCCTTGCGTCTGTACCGTGTTAAACAAATACATATCATGATTATACGGTCACTAGCTCACCCGTACAACTCCGTATTTTGTTGATGACACAATTAATTGACCAGTCAAACGTTCCACGCGGCGCAACTAGTGTTGCACCATCGGGGCGTGTAACCGTGGGGCCCACCTGTCAGCCCGTATATGAAAGAAAGAAATGGTAGTTTGAGTCTGTATTGTGTTAATAAAATAGGAGTACATTTTAGGTGATCATACGGTCACTGGCTCACCATACAGCTCGGTAATTTGTTGATAACACGATCAATTGACCAGTCAAACGGTCCACATTCAGCAGCGCACATTACCATAGGGCCCACCCATCAGCGCGTATATGAAGGATAGAAATGGTAATAAATTGGGATAATTAGATTTATGCCCCTAGTTGTGTCCCACTCGTCTGTTTTACCCCTAATTTCCAAAAGTCACCGGTTCTGTCCAAATCACTTTGCTCCTCTTATGCTTTTGCCCTTTGACCGTTTGACCATCAGTTTGAAAAATTCATAACTAATTCGTACTAAATTAGAAAATTGCAAATAAGATACCAAAATGTTCAGAAAAACATCACCTATATGTCAGTGTCATTTGCATCCATGAAAAAAGTGTTGGAAAGTGTCCATCCAAGTTTTAGCTCTTATGCTACCACCTTAAATAGTAAAATCTAAAAAAGTTCAAAAAAAATTCAAAAATACTTTGGTGGCAAAGAATGACAAATGTTTTAAGTGTCTGCCAAGTTTCATCAGGGAATAACATTCGTGGGTGCCGCGGAAAAAAAACAATCAGCACTCCAAAATAGATTTTTTTGCCACGACTTCCACGAATGTCGTTCCCTAATGAAACTTGGCAAGCACTTAGAACACTTGTCGTTCTTTGCCACCATATTTTTTGAATTTTTTTAGATTTTACTATTCATGGTGGTATCAAAAGAGCTAAAACTCGGATGTGCACTTTCCAACACTTTTTTCATGAATGCAAATGACACTGACATATAGGTGATGTTTTTCTGAACATTTTGGTATCTTATTTGCATTTTTCTGATTTAGTATGAATTAGTTATGAAGTTTTCAAACTGATGGTCAAACGGTCAAAGGGCAAAAGCATAAGAGGATCAAAGTGACTTGGACAGAACCGGTGACTTTTGGGAATTAGGGGTAAAATAGATGAGTGGGACACAACTAGGGGCATAGATGTAATTATCCCTAATAAATTAGTGGTCGGTGGGTATTCGAAGTTGTGAGACCTCTGGTTGGCAGTCACCGGCGGTTGGGGGCGTTCATTGGGCGGTGGAGTGGGGATCCCCGAAGAAAAATCTCGGCGGGGGGGCTAGAGGGATGGTCGGTGCGGCCGCGGACAGGCGATGGGGAGTGGTTTTGGGGAGGGCGGGCTGGCCGCGGGCGGCGGGGGCTGGCGGTTCGGCCGGTGGTGGCTGGCGTCTTAGGGGGTGGAGTTTGATGATAAACCGGAGGCCCTTGATTTCGTATCCAACGGCTGGAAAATCTAATGACCAGAGATGAAAAAGTCAGTCGAGTAACGTGTAGCCTCACCCCGCACGTACACATGCACACACGCAAGACACGCATGCATGTAGGCGTGCAACACTGACACGTACACACGCACGCATGCTGGCGTGCAACACTGACACGTACACATGCACTCACAAACACACGCACGTACGCATCCATGCATGCAACACTGAAACGTACCCTTGCATGCACGCAACACTCGCACACCTGCATGCACACAGCACACGACGCAAGACACATGTTCAACCTATACGTGCATGCACCCTTTGTTAAGGACATGGATTGTTACGGGTATTAATCAATCTTATCTGTGATAAGCAGAACATTGATGTTTGCAGCGGTCTTTATGAATCACAACGTATCGAACGGGCTATCAACATAGTAGGCTTATCTACATGAAAAAGATGACGTCACACTCAATGAACAATCATTGGTTTATGAAATGCCCGCTTCTGACCACCCTGGCCCACCAAAGGTTCCTCTGCTGTGCGCTGCCTGCATTGGGTCACTGACATGCATGCCATGCACCCAAAGAGCCCACATGTTAGTGGAAGAACGGCGCGGTGTCCTAGGTCAGAGTCGAGGGTGCCACTCGCAGCACGCCCGGCTGAACACGCCTCCGTTCCGCATTCAAACGCCTCCATGAAACCCGCCCGTGTGGAAGCCGAGAAACCCACTCTG
This sequence comes from Triticum aestivum, assembly GCF_018294505.1. Classification (NCBI taxonomy): domain Eukaryota; kingdom Viridiplantae; phylum Streptophyta; class Magnoliopsida; order Poales; family Poaceae; genus Triticum; species Triticum aestivum. Next base: position 117,867,849 of record NC_057806.1, read on the forward strand.
GACACACGTCCGTTCATGACCGGGCCGCTCCCCTATCTCCTCCACCATTTTGTCCACTCTTACAATGGCTTACGAAGAGTAGTTATTCCGCATCCAAGCCGGCTGGGTAGCCCGCCGGATACGAGCTATGCAGCTCGCTGATCCACCTCCCTCCCCTCGCCCAATGGAGCCAGTTGCCGCCCCAAGCCATGGAATTTTGCCATGTGTTGTTTTCATGGACTAGCAAGATTCCCGTGCATTGCATGGAACATCAAGATGCATTTTTTTACAAACTCCCGCATGCATGCAAGGGATAATTAATGTCCTCCTTTGCTAGTACCACGAGGCAAACACCATTAATATTGCATCAATTAGTGTTAGTGGCCTTGTATATCTGCAAATTGTAATTTTGATAGTGGCCCCTTGTATATAAAAATGGGGGGAGAAAGATCAGAGATAAGGTGAGGAGGAGTAGGGCGTGGTGGTGACTGGCGGTTGGACTAGGCAGAGGCATGGGGATGGACGGTGCATTATGTCTAGGTTTGTATCTCTCTCACACACACCCACGTAGGTGGGGGACGTGCACGAAGAGAAGAGGTGCACGCACGGCGCACGTACTCCCGTCTCTTTCCCAACCACACCCACGCGTGTACACGGTGGAGCTCATTTCTGTACGAAAAAGGCAGCCCACATGGTAATTTGGCACGTGTACTGGTTGTCCACTTGGTGGAGGGAGGATCGTCTACCACGGGTGAACAAACAAATTGCGACTTGACGCGTTATGTTAAATTAAAAAAAGAGGCAAACCATGTGGGGCCTACCTTAGAGGCAAGGCTCTATACACTGGAGTACTTTTGATGTGTCCCGTCAACTCGCAGAACAAGGAGAAGCTTGCTTAGTACGCCGTCTCCCCCGCCCACCGGCACGGTGGCTCGCAGGATGAGGTGAAGCTTACTTACTACGCCTTACGCCCGCTCCCTCGCCCACGCGCGCGGTGGCTCGCAGCACGAGGAGAAAATTTTACTACTCCCTCCGTTTACTCCTCGTCCCTACTACGTACTTTGGTTAGTACTCCCTCCATTTACTTATACAAGGCCACTATAAAAAAATACATTTTGCATCTATACAAGGCCACAAATAGTAATCAAGACAAAAGTTACTACTCCCTCCTTTCCAGTTTATGGCTCAATTTCAAAATCTCTCCAACCAAGGTAGACGGTGAGTGGTCAAATTAATTTCGTATTTTGCACAAGTAATTAGTACGCTCGTTTTTCTCAAGAAGTTATGTTTACCGAGGCATTAATTAGAACGAATGCATGAATGACCACTAAATTTCCATGAACTTGTACATGCATTGGTTAGTTTCCTCTTGACATTGCTTGCGTCGGGTGATCTAATGCACCTCGAAATCCAACATGTAATGGTACTACTACTAGTATAGTAGAATTGAGACTTATCAAACGGAAAAACGAATGTTTTTTAGATGAGCCCTATAAACCCTAGTGGGTACGTACTCCGTAAAAACAGATTTTTCCAAAACTAAGTCGCTCCCTTTCATGAATTCTATAGTATACTCCTCCATCGACGCTCCCTTTCATGAATTCTGTACTTCCTGTCGCTGACATGTGGGACATATAGCAACCAGGTCGACGTGTCAAGCACCAAATAACAGTGCAGAACAGCAGGGGGGACGCACCCCATTCGCACCGGCCCAGTAGTAGTAATGAGCAATGAGACGTCAAATCACAATGCCGCACTTTCCCAGATGGACGAAGCAACCATTATTTCACACTTCGGTTCGCCATCATCTCAAACCACGTACTAGTATTGCTTCTGCCTCAAGAGGGACACGCGCATCGCCTTGGTACATCATGACACGTGGGACTGCATGATAGGCCATGCACCCCCGCCGATTGCTCGGTAAAATCACCTCATTTTTACTATACTTCCTAAGTATCGGTTTACTACATGGCATGCACATCGTTCTAGGTTGAGAATTTAACTGGCTATATATGTGATGAACAGTACTCTAGCCTTTTAAAAAATGCATACTTTTGTACAGTAGTACTATCGATGGATTGCGCCATGGAGCAAAAATTGAAATTAAAAAAAAGGTGGTACATATAGAGAGCGCTCGTCGCCAATTATGCATATAGTACTATTAAAAAGGCTAGTCACAATAATGGTGTCCAGCACAACCCACCCCTCAAATAAAACTAAGAGGGTGCTTGGATACATTTTAGTCCCATGACTAAAAGTAGTGGGACTAAAACATGCTAGCCTCACCCATGCTTAGATCCAAATACTAAAAAGGCTAAAATCAAGTTAAGGAGCATTTATTATCCTCCAAACCCTCCAATCCAGAACTCGCCTATGTTAAAGGAGAGGAGTTAAATGAGTATAGAGAGAGAGGACTAATCCACATTTTAGTAGGGGTACCCCTGACTAAAAATTTTTACTCTCAAGACTAGTTTTAGCCCCTCTTTAGTCAGGGGTGCTTGGAACTTTAGCCTCTTAAAGAGACTATTTTTAGTCAGACTAAAATAAGTCCCTTGGATCCAAGCACCCTCTAAGAATCCTGGAATCCTTTGACAAAACTAAGCACCCTGAAATTATTTGACAAATAAACTGCTGGCTATATGATGTTGGCCATATATATCGTACGTATATAATGTGAAGAAACGAGTGCTAGTACTATACGAACTAAAAGATGAAATGTAAGAAATACTAGTATGTACGTACTGAAGAGTTAAAGTAACGAGAAGAAACATAACATAGTTCTATTGGGGACTCAACACAACACACCCCTCAAATTAAATTAAGCACACCTGAAATTAAACTTTGCAACTATTCCAGTAGACACTACATTAGAACCACCATGAGCAACGACACTGCCACCTTACTCGGAGTCCTCGTCCACGTCCTCGACTTCGTCCATGTCTCTCTTCCTCTTGGCCGATACTTCTTTGCTTGAACCGCACACTTGGTTGTTGCTCTTCATCCAACCCTTGTAGATATTGAAGCAAAGGTAGCCATCCATTGCAGCGTAGTGGATGTGGTCTATATATAGTACATTCCGCTGCCATGCATGACGATGAAACGTGTAATGAGGTTTCTCTAGTTTACCATACGAAGGATGAACCATGGCTCCTGCCAGGGTCAGCATTGAAGGCTGACAAGAGGACACCAGCCGATTCTTCTGGAGGTCGAAGGTGTTGCCTACAACGAGGCCTATCCGACGCAGGACTTCTTTGTCGTTACCAAAGTCTACAGTAACGAATTTCACTGTTTTGTCCTTGAGGAAGTTCTTAAAATCCTGACACTCAACGTCGGCATGGCATATGTGGTAGACCAAGAAAACATTATGTACGCAAACCTGGATCACGGCGGGCTTCTTCCTCTCTTCCTCCTTTAGATCCTTCTCTCGTCCTAGGACTGTGGTGTACTCAACATCTAGCCCAGCGACCCACTCATCATCTGAGTTTTTGAACATGCGGCTGAAGCGAGAAAGGCATCCTTTCACCGTCGCAGAAGAATATGTGTAGATGACGTCGAACTCATCGTCGGTGATGGTTCTAACCTTGTACTCACCACCGATCGTGGAGATTTGGGACGCCATGGATTTGGGAGGAGGCTTAGGATTAGTGGAACTGCCGTAATGTGAATGGACGGGATGACTAGGAGCGAACCGCCGTAGTATTGAAGGACGTACGGGGACGAGTAGGAGCGAACTGCCAGTGTGCGAATGGCAGGGTAGTGGCTTTCCATTCTCCCATGATACGGGCTTCCGAGAGCCCTTGGATCTGAGATCGAATGGTTGCATGGCGTGATTCTAGACCTATGGGTGAATATCCTATCCTGGAGGGTTATTCTGCAAATTTTCAGCAACTTAGCATGCGACCGTTTGATCTCAGATCCAAGGGCTGCTAGCAGCCCGTATCATGGTCGCGCCTACCACGACCGTCGCGTCGCTCGCGCGGTCGCGCCCTTGGAGATTTAACACGGTGCGTTAGGCTATCTGATGTTGGCATGTCATACATAGTCATCACTTAGTCACTCATACTACAACAAGGTTGGCTATAAGTGTATTTTTTTACTCCTCTCTATCTCTTTCTTCGTACTCAAGGAAGAAACGGTGCTAAGCGCGTGTATTTATTGCATTTGCCAAGGAGTGACCTCTTCCAATGAAATGGTGTTGCTAAGTTTGCTTCATTTAATTAGCTATAGACTCAAAATTGTCTTTTCACCTAGGTACACGCGCTTAGCACCGTTTCTTCCTTGGGTCACCAAACTAGTCTCTCTCTTCTTGATTAACTTGCCACATCAGACTTTATGCCTATGTGGCAAGCTTAAGCACCTGTAGGAGCAAGTAAAAGTAAGTACAATAGTGCGCTTTACATGGCATTTTTGCATATGTGGAGGAAAGAGAGGCAAGGAAAAAGTGGAGAAGTGGGCTCTCATGCAAGAGCCAGCCTCTACTACATGGTGGAGCATTGGGAGAGGCACCTGTATGGAGGTGGTCAGGAATCTGGGAGACTCACGCCGGTCGTAGCGCCGCAGTTAAAATGATAATGGCAAGTCAAATCACGGGGCCCCACCTGTCCAGCAGTAACTCGCTGTCAAATCACACAGCTCTACGTTTGCAGCAGCCTACTCCCTCGTCTTCTCGCGTCTCTGTCGAACCGCCTAGGCGGAACTGCCCCGCCGCCTACCGTGCAGGAAAAGCCCCGCCCTCGACTTTTAAATACAACTACATCCGCTTAAGAATCCAATGATATACTTTTTGTGACATAGTAACTCATATTTAGTTAGTCAAATGGATGACCTAGAACTACGTGCAGGCCCTATAAACCGAGACGCCTAAAAAAACCGAGACGGAGAGGGTAGTTCAACACGTATCTTTTTATATCAATATAGTCGGGATTCACCAAGGAGCAAAACCAGGTGGTAGGTTGCTCCTGTCGTGTTGGCGTAGCAACTCAAGCAGGGTCAGTCCGCACATGAAATGGCGACACACTTAACAGGACCCCTTTGGCCGACATGTGGCTCATCCACCATCTTGTTCCACGTGCGATGCACCAAATTACAGTTTGGAGCAGCGGTTGGAATTGGTGGCACCCTGGTCGTAGCGCCGCAGTAGTAGAAAATGAGCGACGAGGGGTCAAATCACAAAGCCCCACCTTTCCTGCATTAAGATGGACGGACGAAGCAACCATCATTTCACTCTAGGGCGCAAGAGCATAAAGAAAAGAGAAAACAATGATGCGTGCGGCAGCTACCTAGGGCACCCTAGGGTAGGGGTCTCCACTACAGATCCTTTTTTTGAAAGCGCCTCCACTACAAATCGGCTTCTCCCTCGTCCTCTTGAAGAAAATCGATGATGAGTGCGGCGGTAGGGTTTGTAGGAGTACTATGGCGTGCGGGGCCATGTCGTAGTAAACGGGTTCGAGTCAACGCCTTAAATATGTGTGGGCCGCTTTGTTTTACGGAAACGAGGCAGCATTTTGGGTTCGGGGAGCAGTGGAGATATAGTACGTACAACAAATTGTGGACGTAGGTTCGACCGAAAGGCAATGATGCATGGGCCCTGCATTTTAATATACCCGGGGCCGCATGAAATTTTCTACTCTACTCAAAACTAGTAAGGTACACATGTATTGAACGCATGAGATTTCGAAACCAAATTATGAATAAATACACACTATAGGATGTAAAGCTTTGAGTCATATATGCATGATGTAGATGTTCGTTTAGTTCTTATAGTTCATCTCATTCAAAATCAATAAGTTTTATGAAAATGTTAAGATTCATGGGGTTGTGCATTGTACTCCTTGCGTTCCAAAATAGATGACCCAACTTTGCACTAACTTTGTACAAAAGTTAGTGCAAAGTTGGGTCATCTATTTTGGAACGGAGGGAGTAAATCATAAAGTAAAAAACAAATAATGGCAATTCATTTAGAAAAAAATAATCAATTATGATACAGAAGATTCTAGAACAAAGGAGAAGTGCTTGTGTTTTGAGGTTTGTGCATTATGCTTAAGTTCAACCATGGAGTCTTCTAAATTGTACATGTGGCAGATCTGGTGGAATGTTGATGATATCCAACGGCCAGTAGTGCTCGGATTTGCCTATCTCTGCACTGTCGGGTTAGCTTCATCCAGCGACCATCTTTCAAAGTTATTGGCACACTATATAGTTCTTGTGCCATAGTTGCATGTTTTGGAAAAAAGCTACTAGTGGGTTGTACTATCTATTTAGGAATAGAAGATGTATACATGGAAGTTGTAGGGAAAGAGATGACATGGAGCATCTCAATTCCTATGAGTAGGGATTGGAAAAGAGATGTCATTTGGTTCACATCATAGGAACTTTTCTATTGAATATAGAGATGACATGTTTCTCAATTCCTATGAGGAGGGATTAGAAAAGAGATGTAATTTGGTTCATATCATAGGAACTTTTCTATTGAATATACGCTAATGTTTATTTTCCTTTGAAATTAAGGGAGTATAGGAATCCATTCATATGAACCAAGTGGCTCTAAAGCTATAGAAATGATATCATGTTTATTTCCTTTGAAATGTGGAGTATATGAATCTATTCCTATGAACCAATTGGCTCTAAAGGAAAAAATCCTATAAAAATCATATCATATAGAGTTCCTATGATATTCCTCGACACTAAAGGATGCTTGAAATTGCTGCGGGTGATACGATGGTCTTTCTTTGTAGACTCCTCACCCAACTTTATAGTTACCTCTCGAAGATGAATGAAATGATATATACATGGTATTCTACATGTGCAATTTGGTACACGAAAACTCGGTAAAAGTTTGCGAGGTTCGAATTTTCAATAAAGCTATATGCACTGCATTTCGGAACGGAGGGAGCATACGGCAGTTGCTAACACTCACGTGGAAGATTTGTGTGTAGGAGGAGTGGTTGTTCTGTTAAATGACATGGCAAAACTGACACTGTCGGATGCCGATCTAACGGTCCTTACGGCGTTCGTCAGGAAAAGGCTTGTGGCGAACGTTTGTCGGATAATGATTTACGGACACATGCATTGCATTGATACGTGCCCCCCTCTCTCTCACGCACACGCACCCTCACGAGTCACGACTCTCCCGAGTCCTCTCGCAGACTCGCACGTCGCACCCACCGTCTATCTGCAGGTAGACGTCACGCACATATGTGCTCTTCACACCCTACCCTCAGAACTTCTAAAAAACAAAAGACGGCGCGCACATTTTATTTTAGCTCACACGTCACACACTTGTACTATTACTCTTGCGGCGAACGTTCTTTGGGCATAGTATATTGTACTCTCACGAAGAGAAGCGGTGCACGCACGCACTAGTTCTCTCACACCCACTCGCGGGTACACGTAGGAGCGCATTTTTTTGAAGCTGGTACAACAAAATCACTCCACTATATATAAAAGCAGGAGCCTTAGCGCTTGCTTTACTAGGGTTCCTCTCGTTCACTCTCTCATGCTCTCCAGATCTAAGCAACACATAGGTGGCCACACTCTCTCTCAGCTCACGGCTGGTCACAAATCCGGCCGGACAACCTCGACCGGGGCAGGGGTGTAGGTGCATCGTTCACGCTGTCGTCGGCGGCGAGGGAGGAGACCAACGGCTGCCCGCGCGTCCCGATCGGCGGCCGTGCCGTTCTCTCCGAGAGAGCGCCGGCTCGGGAGGGCCTCCGACCCCTTCTTCCTCCCTGCGGTATTGTGGCCAAGATGCGGCCTCCCGACGCCGTCTTTGCGACATGCCGACGACCCTCAGGTATATATTCCTTCGAAACCTGCCTTGCTCTACTGCCCCAGCTCCCTTCGTGTGGATCCTTTTCTACTTCCGTCCGCTGTTCCAAAGCCACCTAGACTTCTACTAAGGCACGTGCTTTGCACGTATGTTCTGTATGATAGATACTCATATACCTTCTTTTTAGAGAGAGAAATGGGTACTCGTATCTTGAGTAGATATCATAGTGTGTTTGTTTGCATGATCTAAGGACTATTCTGAAATAAGAAGCAAATCACTTGCACAAATCAAACTGAGTTCCAAGTAAGAATTTGATTACAAGATAAAAGTTGTAGTTTTATTATATGTTGTTTCCTGGGTTCCACTGATGTATAGTTCCAGAGTTGTTTGACGGTTTACATGCATGTTTATGGACTATTTTGTGCAACTAAATAAGTCATTTAGGTCTGACAGACACTCATGTCCTGTATTAGCTTGAGGTATAGCTTATGTATGACTGAAATAAAATATTACACTTTTTCTGCGAATAATAAAAATATTACATTTCTCGATGAAGCAGAATAAAACTTTAGCTAGCATCAGCCATGCAATGTTATGTTATGTGAACAGTGTAAACTTTGCAGTATAGCGGCATCTAAAAAATCCATTTTTACAGTAATCTAAAAAATAAGTTAGTAGTAGAGTGTTTATTTCCCAGGTGACAACGGGGAACCAAAATGTGCTAGCTATTTGCCAACTTGTCGTACTTGCATGTGAGGAGGTGGCAGCAGTTTCTAGACATTTCTCAACTTCAGTAGGTGCAATCCAGATTCAACGGGGACTTCTTTATTTGTTTACTTGGAGAGCAGAGTCGGCCATGTGCACAAGGAGCGGGAGCGAATCCGGCAGCTCTTAGCCGTCAGATCATGTCATCCTTTGTTTGATGGACGGCAGTGATATGCATGAGAGGGGAAATGAACGGTGGATTTTGAGCCAATGCTTGTTTGGGCGGGAGAACCGAAGATGGAGTGGTAAATCCAATTTCAAAACTGCCGCATTATAGTAGTAGTAGATTAGAAGTAAAGCTATTTCATACAGTCGACTCAAAGCGTTGGTTCAAACAGGGAAGAAAGTGGGAAAGCTGTAGCATGAATCTAGGACTTGGTTCTAAGAGGAAACGGGGAAAGTAGTAATATCTGTCACTGTTTAAATAACCGTATATCTTATTTGCGCAAACAGGGATGTCTGTCTCCATATCGTTTCGGGATGTCTGTCTCCGTATCGTTTCTATCCGCGCAATCAAAAGCACACACCTCAGTTTTAGTACAACTGCGCAAAATGAGATGGCTATCCCTCGCTGCCGTCGTCTAACCTCCCGTCTTCAAGGTATCCCTACATTGGTAGTAACTAAGGTAGAATGACCAACGCAATCTAAAAGAAGCTGATTCGTACGTTTTACTTCCTGATTGCAGTGCAGGGACGAGCGAAAACAACTGCATCCTAGTCCGGAATGCACTTTCTACCAGTTCATCCATGGACCAAGGACTAGCTGGCACGGCTGCACGGCGGTTTTTTGGACAGGTGCGCGGACAAGAGGCATTGTGGTCTGCTTATTTCTGCAAATAGCGGTGCTTAAATTTAGTGGAATGCACAAGCATTTCAGCTGGTCAGTACACTGCATGGTTCAGTTCAGCATTCCAGCTGATACCACAATTATAATTGGTTATTCTGGAATGAGAGAACCTAACCCTGAATGGTGGCAACAAGAAAAAACCAGAGTGAACTCCAGGAAATTTAAGCCTGCCGGGAGGCCCTTTGCTCAGAGAGAAGCCTTGCTTGTTTTTTCCTGATTTGTAAACCTTCTCACAACTTTGTCTTTTGCTGTGAACTAGTATATGTTTGTTATGTTCTATGAATCATTGAGATGTATAAAATTGCTTAACTTATGCTTTTCAAGTTTTTTATGAAGACGAGTTTAATGTGAGTGTTCCACATGAGCGCTGGACTAGCGTGTGAACGTTTGGAATTTATTACATTGTGGCCTCAATTAACTGCATGAACCACTGTAACAAGATACATAGTTGCTTATATGTCAGACAGCAGATTGTTGATTGTTAGCTGGTCGATAGCCTAGTGTTGAAGCGAGCTGAGCCAATGTGCCGTGTTTTGCACAACTGCTTACAAGTGGGGTAGCACCAACAGTGTTTACAAGTACTTATGTATACGTCGGCGCACGGTTCTCGAACGAGTGCTCTATTTCATCAAAACACACACTGCTCGTATGATAAACCGTGACAACTTATGTCTTACCATGCCATATTCATGAAAAAACTAGTGAGGACGCATCTGTTTCGGCAACAATTACGATGGTTCTCACATGATTCACGGGCACACAAAAGTAGCAGCAGTTCCCATAGACGGATTCAAACAGAGTACTAGCCCCAGAGGGGTCGATAACAGGCAAGGTTCGGATAATTAGACACAATCCAAACTACTATTAAACACTAGCTGGGGCAACTATTTCATGCCTCGATCTAATTTGGGCTGGACACAAGACGGACCTTGCCATGAACATCATCGAGGACGTCCCGCAGCAGCTCAATCCTGTGAACCTTCATGAAGACAACCTTGTGGCCTTGCCACTGATAAACTTGTTTGTGGAGGCATGCCACGTCATCTTCCTGCGTAAGCTTGACAAGAACAGTATTCCTCACAAACGAAGGAGTAGCTTTGAACTTCTTGTGCTTCAGTACACCCTGGACAACACGCCTGACAACAGTGAGGCTGGAATACAACTCTTCATTGGTATAACCGCAAATGGCTTCCAGGATCCAACAGTCTAAGAACTCTGTTTTCCCAGTGCGTATATTCAGGTCGTCCGCCTCATAGCGAGTGACATGTACAACCACACAATCCTTGTCTGCATCAGGGCTCTAGTTGAAACAGAAACAAATTCTGAATTACTTTTCAGTATAAGAAACACAAGTTATTTAAACCACTACGTATACCATGGCATCGAAGCTAATAAAATTTTGCATTATTAATCACCACATACTTCCTTTTCTAAAAAAATCACCACATACTTAGATGAAAAACCACAATCGAGATCGGCAAAGAAGGAAATCACCTTGGGCAGCTCAGCGGGGGGGGGGACACATCCTCGAAGGGGGAAAACTGCTCCTGCAGTGCCACGGGGGCTGTAACCTCAAACGGGGCGTTGACCATCTCAGTATCTGGGGTCGCCTCGGTGGTTGCCTCCATCTTCTTGGAGCTCTCTGTCTCATGGGGATCAGCCTCCCGCGTCTGCTCCAATATCGGCATATCTTTGCCTGGTTCTCCTTGGTCCGTCATGAAACTGACGAATACTAGGAGTCCACTGAAAGGAAAACACAATCGCAATGACAATGAAACAAAAAAGAGAGTGAGGATCGGTTACTGCTTTGCAAAAGTTCTTTTTTTTCCTCTGAACGAAAATATACCAACATCACGGATCCGCTTACCTTCCCTTCGTTTGGAGAGAAGAACAGTGGCAGATGCAAGTGTTGCCTTTCTTGAAGACGGTGAGGGAGAAGGGGATTAAACGAAGAGTGAAATGATGGTTGCTTCGTCCGTCAAACTTAGACTGTGGGGAGGTGGGGTTTTGTGATACGCCGGCTCGTTACTGCCGCGCTACGACTGGGGTGACTCTCTGCCTGCATACTGCCTTCTAATTTGGTGGATGGTATTTGGGCCCACGCGCTGCATGGCCCGCATGTCGGTGAACAAAAGTATAACGGCATTCAGTAGAGGGAGACGTTTCAATGACCTAGGAGGAGCCAGAAGCGGTAGAGTGTCTCCATTGTACTAGTAGTGATTGTTTTTTTGGGTAGCTGTAGAGTGTCTCCACTGTACTAGTAGTAATTGTTTCTCAGGTCCCAAGACAAAACAGCCCATCCACACTAGTAAATAGTAAAATCAATTCAAAAACCTGGGTGCTCTTCTTCCTCCTCGCTCCCACCCACCTCACGTCAGCTCCCTCCACTCGTACCCCCAAATTCCTCACCTCATTCCTACAGAAAACCACAGCTCCCCTTCTTCCTCACTCCTACAGAAAACCCCCAGCTCCCTTCTTCTTCGCTCGTCTCGTCATTCGTTACTCTGTTCAAATCCATGAGCGCGACGCGATGCCCTCGAGGAAAATGGAGTCAGCTGGCCCCAGCGCCAAGAAGATGAGGCTCCCGCCAGCACGACGCCTGTTGTAGATCCCGCACCCGGCAGTGCGGGGAGAAGCGGCGACCCCGCCCCCACCGGATCCCAGGAACCCATAGAATCTTGGGTGGACCGCATCAGCTGTCTCCCAGACGCCATCCTTGGGGAGATCATCTCGCTTCTCCCCACCAAGGATTGTTGCCGCACCCAGGTCCTCTCAATTCGGTGGCGCCCTCTATGGCGTGCCATTCCCCTTAATCTTGACTGTCGTCAGTTATCTCTCTTCAATGATTTTGAAATCCCCAGAGCCATCATCTCCTCCCACCAGGGCTCCATTCAAAGCCTCTGCATCCCGTCATGCTACCTGAGCAAGCATACCATGCCCTACACGGTGGACGCCTGGCTGGAATCCCCTGAATTCACAGAACTACAGCTGCTTGAGTTCTACTATTCCCCTGGAAATCACATACCACATACCGAACGCCATGAACTTGTGCCCTCAGCACCGATGTCCATCTCGGGGTTTTCGTCCTCTCTCCACACCGCCACCTTTGCGCAGTGCTACCTACCAGACAATCTGGTACTAAACCTTCGACTCCCATTTCTCAAGAAACTTTCACTTGTGCGGGTTCGTATATCGGAGGCCTCATTGCACAGCATCATCCACTCCAGTTGCCCTGCGCTGGAGTGCTTGGTGCTTGTTTTCACAGTTAGAATCGGTTGTCTCCAAATAAAGTCGCCTAACCTTGTAAGAATTGGAATTTCTTTTGACGGAAGGCAGCTCATCATCCAAGATGCCCCTTCACTTCAAAGGTTGATCCTTGATTCTAGTTATTCACCGTTGCAAATAACCGTCCTCTCTGCGCCTAAACTGGAGACCTTGGGTGTAATACATGATCTCTGTGCTCATTTCAATATGGTGTTTGGCTCCACAGTTCTTCAGGTACTTTATATTATCATCTACACTTGTAACCATAAGCTGCATTTTAAATTTCTGCGCATAATTTATATATCATCTTGGAGTACACATTTTGTACTAATATTATGTTCTATGCTCAATGAAGAGTTTCTCCATGGATGGCCTATCAATGGTGCTGGATTCTGTCAAGATCTTATATATCCAAATGAATAGTTTTGATCTGAACAAGATTATTGGCTTGCTGCAATGCTTTCCATGTCTGGAGAAGTTGTATATAAAGGTGATAATTTCACGCACATTGGAAGCCCGCATATAGTGTACTAGAATTAACCGTTCAGCTGTTGCTCTTTCGACACTCTTCTTTTAGACCTTAACTGTTTTCAATCTTCATGTCTATTTAGGCAACAGGACGGGGTAAGAAAGTTATAACCAATCGGTGGATTCGTAAGCATCGGGATTTTCTCACTTCTCATGAGATTCGATTGAAGACAATAACGCTAGAACGATATGTAGCCAACCGTGCAAACACAAGATTTGTCACATTCTTCCTGCTGAATGCGAGGTTACTATTGTCCATCAGGCTTAAGTTTATCAGCAGCATGGTTTTGACGGATGGGTATGTCGAAGAGCAAAAAAAGGAGTTTCAGGTGGGCAAAAGAGCTTCTGAACGTGTCGGGCTTCTATTTACAACATATTGTGGTCATAATCCAGTAAATTTTACGACCCAGGATGTTCATTCTATGGACCTGACCGATCCATTTGACTGTGACTGCCGAAAACAGTGCTGGAGTTAGATGTTGTTGCCCTTTTCAATCTGGTTTTTTTGTAAACCTGATGAACAATTAACCCTCGTGCTTTTGTACAGTTTGTAAGCTGGAGTTAGATGTTCCTGCCCTTTTCAACTCGGCTGTGACTGTCATATTTTCTTTGAAACAAGGCAAATGGCTTGCCATTCGTTTAATTTAGAGTGAAATATTGTAACAAATCCAAACCAAGGGAAATAACATCACTCTCGCCGGCTGCTTGAGCTCACTGTGCATTACAGAAGCCAAGTGATTAGCCCCCACCAGCACCCACAAACTTATTTCGAACTAGCACATCAAATGGGCTGTAAATTTTCATAGGAAAGGCTGCATGACCGTGACAGATTTGGATTCTGACATTTGGGACCCGCGAGGAAATAGCCTATCCAAGGTGGTGTCGACTTACTAGCCAGTCAACAAACGATTCTGCCTACCAGCCGTTGGATTGACATCCAACATCTGTCGTGTATCTTCTATCTCTTGTCTTCTTCTTCCTCCAATCGCCCAAACCAAACCACCCCGTCGGCTCCGCCTGCTCCCGCCTCCCATGGCTGGCTGCGCCTCCGCCGCCCTACCGTACGTACCCTCCAACGTTGGCCAGTCCCTCCCTCTATTCCCCCACACGTCCTGTTATTCTCCGGCGACGTCAGCCCCAACACGCACCCGCGCCCGAACCAGTCAACCCTCGTACTCCCCTCCGCCTGCGACTGGACCGGCGCATCTTCAACGGCTCCTGTTCGTTCCGTCCGAGGCCTCGCCGTCGTCCTCCGCCTTGCGGCCTTGGTTCGCTCGCCGTGCGCGGTGCGCCGCCCTCTTGCGTTGTCAACGTCGTCAACAACCGAGAGGAACAAGGAGATGACTGTACGTGGAGAGGATGACAGTAGGGACCCACCAGCGTCATGGCAGTACGCAAGCAAGTGCCTCTATAGTACAAGCCCAAAAATATGGTTCCTCCTAATGGTTGGACATCTGGGGCTCACGCCATTGTCAACGTAGTCAATAAACGAGAGAATTACACTACGAGCGGCTGACACCAGGGACCCAGCAAGTCGCGCAGTTTTTTTTGAGGAACAAGCAGTTGTTATTTATACTAGTTTTAGCGACGGATCAGGGTAACAACGGGGCTGTGCGGGGGCTGTGGCCCGTCTAGCCAGGGTTTTATTTATGTTTACCACATCATGAGCCCAGTTGTGTTTTTTTCTTGCTGAAAATGGCTAGCCCAGTTCTATTTTTTTAAAGAAATACCCAAACAAGGCCTACTTGCTTTATCGGCCCTGCTGGGCTGCAAATCTTTCAAGACGAGGAGAGTTTCATTCGGTTTGCCCAGAAATGGGCTGTACATTTTTAAAACACATCAAACCGGGAATTAGTTTCAATTTTTTTCATTACAAGATCTTAAATTCCATTGATTTTTATGCGTGGACAATTATTTGGATTTTATATTTATATAAATTATTTTTCAAAATAGTTTGAATGTGAATCGATATTTCTGGATTAAAAACAGTTGACCGCACCGAAATATGCAAAATTTCGTATACTTTTTAACCGTGGCCACAATATGGGGTGTGATGCTAACAAAAAGAAGATGGGCTCCAAAAAAATTCTTAAGAATTAGCAAATGGGCTGTACATTATTAGAAATAATGGCAGATGGGTTGTATGCTGTTTTCCACAGATTTGAGGCTGACTTGTGCGCCTACTACAGGTTGACGCGTATGCTTTCATAAAAAAAGGTTGACGCACACGCAACGCCCTGTCAACTTAGTCAACACACGAGAGCAGTGACTGTTGGATGTCCATCCAACGGCTGTCGTGCTTCTTCAATCTCTGCTCTTCATGCTCAAGCCGCTCAAACAAGCGCCGGCGGGACTGCCTGCTCCCTCCTCCCGCGGCCGGCTATGCTGCCGCGCAGGCCTCACGGCCCCACCGTACTCCCATCGCTGGCCTAGCCATCCCTCTACTCACCCACACATGCTGTTATTCTCCGGCGACGGCAGACGAACCAGTAAACCCTCGTACTCCTCCGCGTGGGAAACAACTGCCGAGTATTCCCTGGCTCCGTGTCGTTCCCTTCCTAGGCCTCGCCGTCGTCCACCGCCCTGGTGCTCTCGGCGCGGCCTGGTCAACGTGGTCAATGAACGACATCCATCGGAAGTGGACTGTACGTGGAGAGGCTGACAGCTGGGTCCACGGCCGCACGCAAGGAAATGCCTCCTTATTACGCGCAAAATAATGATTCCTCCACCTGACAGCTAGGACCCACAGGAAGGGCCTCTGTATTTCGCGAAAAAAACGTTCCCCCCGCTGACAGGTCGGACCCACCAGCTATATCTTCGCACGCAAGGAAGTGCCTCCTTATTACGCCCAAAAAATGAATACCCCCTGCTAGCTGGGACCCACCATATTGTTGGGCTGACTTGTGGGCCTACTAAGTTGACAGGGACGGAGAGCTTTGTCAACTTAGTCAATACTCCAGTGACCGTATGATGTCCATCCAACGGCCATAGTGCTTCTTCAACCTCTGGTCTTCTTGCTCCAGCCGCCCAAAGCAGCGCCGGTCGTGCCGCCTGCTCCTGCCTCCCGTGGCCGGCTGTGCTACCGCGGAGGCCTCACCGCCCCCATACTACTCCCACCACTGGCCAGGCCATCCCTCCACTCACCCACACCCCCTGTTATTCTGCGGCGACGGCAGCCTCACACCGCAGCCGAACCAGTGAACGCTCGTACTCCTCTCCGCGTGGGCATCCACTGCCGCGTCTTGCACGGCTCCGCGTCGTCCCCTTCCTAGGCCTCGCCGTCGTCCACCGCCGTGGTGCTCTCGGCGCGGCGTGGTCAATGTGGTCAACGACCGACTTCCATCGGAAGAGTACTGTACGTGGAGAGGCTGACAGCTGGGTCCACGGCAGCCGCAAGGAAGTGCCTCCTTATTACGCGGAAAATAATTATTCCTCCACCTGACAGCGGGGACCCACCGGACGGGCCACCAGTATTTTGCGAAAAAAATCATTTCCCCCTGACTGCTGGGACCCACCGGACGGGCCACCGTATTTCGCGAAAAAAATGTTCCCCCCGCTGTCAGCTCGGACCCACCGGAAGTGCCTCCTTATTACGCACAAAAAAATGAATACTCCCCCGGCTAGCTGGGACCCACCTTGCTGGGAGGCTGACTTGTGGGCCTACTAAGTTGACGGGGACGAAGGGCTTTGTCAACTTAGTCAATATGAACGATTCTAGCTCCAGTGACCGTACGATGTCCATCCAACGGCCGTAGTGCTTCTTCAACCTCTGGTCTTCTTGCTCCAGCCGCCCAAAGCAGCGCCGGTCGTGCCGCATGCTCCTGCCTCCCGTGGCCGGCTGTGCTGCCGCAGAGGCCTCGCCGCCCCCTACTATTCCCACCGCTGGCCAGGCCCTGCGGCGACGGCAGCCTCACACCGCAGCCGAACCAGTGAACCCTCGTAGTCCTCTCCGCGCGGGCTTCCACTGCCGCGTCGTCCCCTTCCTAGGCCTCGCCGTCGTCCACCGCCGTGGTGCTCTCCGCGCGGCGTGGTCAATGTGGTCAAGGAACGACTTCCATCGGAAGAGTACTGTACGTGGAGAGGCTGACAGCTGGGTCCACGGCCACAGCCCAGTTTTTTTGTGATTTGCCAAGTAAGTCGCTTTGTCAGGCCTGTTGGGCTGCAAATCTTTCAAGACGAGGAGAGCTTTCATTCGGCTGGCCGAGAAAATGGCCCATCAGTAATGAGAAATGGGTTGTACATTTTTAAAACACATCAAACCGGCAATTAGTTTCAAATATCTTTTTTTCATTTCAAGATTTTAAATTACATTAATTTTTATGCGTGGAGAATTTGTTGGATTTTATATTGATATACATTTATTTTTAAAATCAGTTTGAATGTGAGTCGAAATTTCGGGATTAAAAACAGTTCGGACCGCACCGAAATATGCAAAATTTCGTATAATTTTTTAACCGTTGCCACAATATGGGCTGTAATGCTAACAAAAAGAATATGGGCTCCAAAAAAACCTTAAGAATTAGCAAATGGGCTGTAAATTATTAGAAATAATGGCAGATGGGTTGTATGCTGTTTTCCACAGATTTGAGGCTTTCCTAAAAAAAGGTTGACGCACAAGCACTGACTGTTGGATGTCCATCCAACGGCCGTCGTGCTTCTTCAATCTCTGCTCTTCCTGCTCCAGCCGCTCAAACAAGCGCCGGCGGGACTGCCTGCTCCCTCCTCCTCGCGGCCGGCTGTGCTGCCGCGCAGGCCTCACCGCCCGACCGTACTCCCATCGCTGGCCTAGCCATCCCTCTACTCACCCACACCTGCTGTTATTCTCCGGCGACGGCAGACGAACCAGTAAACCCTCGTACAGTCGTACTCCCCTCCGCGTGGGAAACAACTGCCGAGTCTTCCCTGCCTCCGTGTCGTCCCCTTCCTAGGCCTCGCCGTCGTCCACCGCCCTGGTGCTCTCGGCGCGGCCTGGTCAACGTGGTCAACGACCGACATGCATCTGAAGTGGACTTTACGTGGAGAGGCCGACAGCTGGGTCCACGGCCGCACGCAAGGAAATGCCTCCTTATTACGCGCAAAATAATGATTCCTCCACCTGACATCAGGGACCCACCGAAAGGGCCTCTGTATTTCGCGAAAAAAACGTTACCGCCGCTGACAGCTCGGACCCACCAGCTATATCTTCGCACGCAAGGAAGTGCCTCCTTATTACGCACAAAAAAATGAATACTCCCCCTGTTAGCTGGGACCCAGTATAGTGGCAGGCTGACTTGTGGGCCTACTAAGTTGACGGGGACGGAGGGCTTTGTCAACTTAGTCAATATGCACGATTCTAGCTCCAGTGACCGTACGATGTCCATCCAACGGCCGTAGTGCTTCTTCAACCTCTGGTCTTCTTGCTCCAGCCGCCCAAACCAGCGCCGGTCGTGCCTCGTGCTCCTGCCTCCCGTGGCCGGCTGCGATGCGGCGGAGGCCTCACCGCCCCCTACTACTCCCACCGCTGGCCAGGCCATCCCTCTACTCACCCACACCCCCTATTATTCTGCGGCGACGGCAGCCTCACACCGCAGCGAACCGGTGAACCCTCGTACTCCTCTACGCATGGGCATCCATTGCCGCGTCTTCCCCGGCTCCGCGTCGTCCCCTTCCTAGGCCTCGCCATTGTCCACCGCCCTGGTGCTCTCGGCGCGGCGTGGTCAACGTGGTCAAGGAACGACTTCCATTGGACGTGGACTGTACGTGGAGAGGCTGACAGCTGGGTCCACGGCCGCAGCAAGGAAGTGCCTCCTTATTACGTGCAAAATAATTATTCCTCCACCTGACAGCGAGACCCACCGGACGGGCCACCGTATTTCGCCCTCCTGACTGCTGGGACCCACCAGCTACATCTTCGCACGTAAGGAAGTGCCTGACAGTCGGGACCCACCTGGTCGAAGCGTACGTAGTGTTGTCATTCTGGTCGCGAACGTGTACGTACATATATACTGGTCGATGTAGAGGCGCGCACGTAGCATGTACACGTACGTACAGCGGCCAGGGTGCAAGAAAGAAAATACGGCCACGTATGTGTACATACGGACGGGGTCTCGAACACCTACTCGCGCATACATACGGCCAGGGCTCGTGTACATGGCTGGGTCGGAACGGAGAAACAGCGTCGTCGTCGTGTTCAGGGGGAGGCAACGGAATGTGTCGTGTTCATGGGAGGCAACGGAATGCATCGTGTTCATGGGGAGGCAACGGAATGCGTCATGTTCATCGGGAGGGCTTGGACGGAACAGGCGATGGAAACGAGGCCTGGTGTATAGCAGAACGGAGGAAACGGCCTTGTGTTCGACCGGCCATGTTCGAAACGGGATCCTGTTGATCGGGAGGGGTCTGGCATACCGCAAAACGGAGGAAACGGACCTCCCGCGGTCGAAACGGGGGGTCATGTTCATCGGGGGGGTGTGGCGTACCGCAAAACGGACGAAACGGACCTCCTAGGGTCAAAACGGGGGTCCTATTCATCGGGAGGGGTGTGGCGTACCGCAAAACGGGACTCCACGGGATACTGTTCATCTCCACCGTCGACCCCCTCCAGCCTCCATGAGCTACTGTTCATCCATCGTCGACCTCCTCCAGCCTCCACCTGCGACTGTTCATCCACAGGCTCCCGTTCATCTAGCCTCCATCGCGCGCTACTCCACCGGCTACTGTTCAACCAGCCCTCTCCACGGGCTCCTGTTCAACCACCCCTCCACGGGCTACTGTTCATCCTGCCCTCCACCATCCACTGTTCATCCTGCCCTCCACGGGGTGGTCCTGTTCATCCAGCCCCAACCGGCTCGATCGATCGGGGTCATGTTCATCCAGAGGCAACACCACAGGGTCCTGTTCATCCAGCCCCACCGGGAACTGTTCATCCAACCCCCCCCCCCCCCCGCAACACTCACTATTCGTCTAGAGGTAGCATTGATCGGCTTCAGTTAGCAGCAATAGCGAAGGAATCGCTCGATCGAGTTCAGTTAACAGCCATCGATCGATCGCTCGGGTTCAGTAACGTGTAGCCTGCAGTGCAATCGCTCGGGTTCAGTTAGAGCCCAACGCCTCGCTCGGGTTCAGTTAGAGCCAACACCTTGCACACACGCGCATACGTGTACGAGAGAAACGCGCATCGCTCGGCACCCGACCTCCCACTGTAACCGGGAACTCCCCGAAATTTTCCTCGCCCTCGCTTCTACCATGGTTTTTTCCGTCATGGACGGCCCAAAGAATGTCATGCAGCTGCGTCTCTGGCCCGCCCAGGACGAAAAGCCCATTTTCTGTCATGATTTTTTTTCATAGAAGTAGGAGCCCACCACATCTATGATGATACCGGGTTTTGTCACAATTATCGTCATAGAAGTATCATATGTATGACAGAAAAAAATTCGTTCGGCCCAAAATGTCATGGATGTGTCTTTTTTTTGTAGTGCATTTACTTAGACTGGACACATGTACAACCTTAGTCGTTGGCCATCAAAACCACTGATGAAAAAATGTGTCTTTGTTGTTTGTCCATCTTTTCCATCATCCTTTCTCTATTTATGCCATCACCCATCTACCCCAAAGACGGAAATCCGTGTCTTTGCCGTCTGCCTTTCTTTGCCGTCAGCAGATGACGGCAAATAGTGTCTTTGCCATCTGCCCAATGTAAAGCTGACGGGAAACTAATTGATTCATGAAGTGCATTTAGATGAAGATGCCTCTCGTGCTTCCAGAAAGGATAATTCTTCCCTACCTAAGGTTGACAAACTAAAACTCCAAGCAATTAATGTTTGGGAACACAGTAATTTCAAAAAAAAATCATACGCACACGCAAGATCAGTCTAGGTTATGCATAGCACCGAGAGGGGGGTTATGTTTACATACCCTCGTAGACCGAAAGCAGAAGCGTTATGAAACGCGGTTGATGTAGTCGAACGTCTTCGCGGTCCAACCGATCAAGTACCGAACGTACAGCGCCTCCACGATCTGCACATGTTCAGCTCGGTGACGTCCCTCGTACTCTTGATCCAGTTGAGGCCGAGGGAGTGTTTCGTCAGCACGATGGCGTGATGACGGTCATGATGAAGTTACCGACGCAGGGCTTCTCCTAAGCACTATAATGATATGACCGACGTGGGAATCTTTGGAGGGGGCACCACACACGGCTAAACAATCAACTTGTGTGTCTATGGGGTGCCCCCCTCCCCGTATATAAAGTGGGAGGAGGAGAGGGCCGGCCTAGGAGGAGGCGTGCCCAAGGAGGGGCAATCCTACTCCAAGTAGGTTTGCCCCCCCCCCCCTTCCTATTCCTACTAGGAGAAGGAGGAAGGAGGAGGAGAGGAGAAGGAAAGGGGGGCCGGCCCCCAAACCATAATCCGATTCGGTTTGTGCCTAGGGGGTGCGCCCCACCACTTGCCTGCTGCCCTCTTTCTCCACTAGGGCCCATTAAGGCCCATTGACTCCCCGGGGGTTCCGGTAACCTCCTTGTACTCCGGAAAATGCCTGAACTCATCTGGAACCATTCCGGTGTCCCAACATAGCCTTCCAATATATCGGTCTTTATGGCTCGACCATTTCGAGACTCCTCGTCATGTCCGTGATCACATCCGGGACTCCGAACTACCTTCGGTACATCAAAACACATAAACTCATAATACTGATCGTCATCGAACGTTAAGCGTGCGGACCCTACGGGTTAGAGAACTATGTAGACATGACTAAGACTCACTTTTGGTCAATAACCAATAGCAGAACCTGGATGCTCATATTGGTTCCTACATATTCTATGAAGATCTTTATCGGTCAAACCGCATAACAACATACATTGTTCCATTTGTCATCGGTATGTTACTTGCCCGAGATTCGACCGTCGGTATCTCAATACCTATTTCAATCTCATTGTCGGCAAGTCTCTTTACTCATTCTGTAATGCATCATCCCGCAACTAACTCATTAGTCACATTGCTTGCAAGGCTTATAGTGATGTGCATTACCGAGAGGGACCAAAGATACCTCTCTGATACACAGAGTGACAAATTATAATCTCGATCTATGCCAACTCAACAAACACCATTGGAGACACTTGTAGAGCACCTTTATAGTCACCCAGTTACGTTGTGACATTTGTTAGCACACTAAGTGTTCCTCTGGTATTCGGGAGTTTCATAATCTCATAGTCACAGGAACATGTATAAGTTATGGAGAAAGCAATAGCAATAAACTAAACGATCATAGTGCTAAGCTAACGGATGGGTCAAGTCAATCACATCATTATCTAATGATGTGATCCCGTTCATCAAATGACAACTCTTGTACATGGCTAGGAAACTTAACCATCTTTGATTAACGAGCTAGTCTAGTAGAGGCATACTAGTGACACTCTTTTTGTCTATGTATTCACACATGTATAAAGTTTCCGGTTAATACAATTCTAGCATGAATAATAAATATTTATCATGATATAAGGAAATGTAAATAACAACTTTATTATTGCCCCTAGGGCATATTTCCTTCAGTCTCCTACTTGCACTAGAGTCAATAATCTAGATTACACGGTAATGATTCTAACACCCATGGAGTCTTGGTGTTGATCATGTTTTGCTCGTGAGAGAGGCTTAGTCAACGGGTCTGCAACATTCAGATCCGTATGTATCTTGCAAATCTCTATGTGTCCCTCCTTGACTTGATCGCGGATGGAATTGAAACGTCTCTTGATGTGCTTGGTTCTCTTGTGAAATCTAGATTCCTTTGCCAAGGCAATTGCACCAGTATTGTCACAAAATATTTTCATTGGACCCGATGCACTAGGTATGACACCTAGATCGGATATGAACTTCTTCATCTAGACTCCTTCATTTGCTGCTTCTGAAGCAGCTATGTACTCCGCTTCACACGTAGATCCCGCCATGACCCTCTATTTGGAACTGCACCAACTGACAGCTCCACCATTCAATAAAAATACGTATCGGGTTTGTGACTTAGAGTCATCCCGATCGGTGTTAAAGCTTGCATCGATGTAACCGTTTACAATGAGATCTTTGTCACCTCCATAAACAAGAAACATATCCTTAGTCTTTTTCAGGTATTTCAGGATGTTCTTGACCGTTGTCTAGTGATCCACTCCTGGATTACTTTGGTACCTCCCTGCTAAATTAATAGCAAGGCACACATCAGGTCTGGTACACAACATTGCATACATGATAGAACCTATGGCTGAAGCATAGGCAATGACTTTCATTTTCTCTCTATCTTCTGCAGTGGTCGGGCATTGAGTCTGACTCAACTTCACACCTTGTAACATGGGCAAGAACCCTTTCTTTTCTTTATCCATTTTGAACTTCTTCAAAACTTTATCAAGGTATGTGCTTTGTGAAAGTCCAATTAAGCGTCTTTATCTATCTCTATAGATCTTGATGCCCAATATATAAGCAGCTTCACCGAGGTCTTTCATTATAAAATTCTTATTCAAGTATCCTTTTATGCTATTCAGAAATTTAGTATCATTTCCGATCAACAATATGTCATCCACATATAATATCAGAAATGCTACAGAGCTCCCACTCACTTTCTTGTAAATACAGGCTTCTCCAAAAGTCTGTATAAAACCATATGCTTTGATCACACTATCAAAGCGTATATTCCAACTCCGAGAGGCTTGCACCAGTCCATCAATGGATCGCTGGAGCTTGCACACTTTGTTAGCACCTTTTGGATCGACAAAACCTTCTGGTTGCATCATATACAACTCTTCTTTAAGATATCCATTGAGGAATGCAGTTTTGACATCCATTTGCCAAAATTCATAATCATAAAATGCGGCAATTTCTAACATGATTTGGACGGACTTAAGCATCGCTACGGGTGAGAAGGTCTCATCGTAGTCAACTCCTTGAACTTGTCGAAAACCTTTCGCAACAAGTCAAGCTTTATAGACAGTAATATTACTGACAGCGTCAGTCTTCTCGAAGATCCATTTATTCTCTATGGCTTGCCGATCATCGGGCAAGTCAACCAAAGTCCACACTTTGTTCTCATACATGGATCCCATCTCAGATTTCATGGCCTCAAGCCATTTTGCGGAATCTGGGGTCATCATTGCTTCCTCATAGTTCGTAGGTTCGTCATGGTCAAGTAACATGACTTCCAAAATAGGATTACCGTACCACTCTGGTGCGGATCTTACTCTGGTTGACCTACGAGGTTCGGTAGTACTTGATCAGAAGTTTCATGATCATCATCATTAGCTTCCTCACTTACTGGTGTAGGAATCACTGGAACTGATTTCTGTGATGAACTACTTTCCAATAAGGGGGCGGGTACAGTTACCTCATCAAGTTCTACTTTCCTCCCACTCACTTCTTTTGAGAGAAACTCCTTCTCTAGAAAGGATCCATTCTTAGTAACGAATATCTTGCCTTCGGATCTGTGATAGAAGGTGTACCCAACAATCACTTTCGGGTATCCTATGAAGACACATTTCTCCAATTTGGGTTCGAGCTTATCAGGTTGAAGCTTTTTCACATAAGCATCGCAGCCCCAAACTTTAAGAAACAGCAACTTGAGTTTCTTGCCAAACCACAGTTCATAAGGTGTCATCTCAATGGATTTCGATGGTGCCCTATTTAATGTGAATGCAGCCGTCTCTAAAGCATAACCCCAAAACGATAGTGGTAAATCAGTAAGAGACATCATAGATCGCACCATATCTAATAAAGTGTGGTTACGACATTCGGACACACCATTACGCTGTGGTGTTCCAGGTGGCGTGAGTTGCGAAACTATTCCGCATTGTTTCAAATGAAGACCAAACTCGTAACTCAAATATTCTCCTCCACGATCAGATCGCATAAACTTTATTTTCTTGTTTCGATGATTTTCCACTTCACTCTGAAATTCTTTGAACTTTTCAAATGTTTTAGACTTCTGTTTCATCAAGTAGATATACCCATATCTGCTCAAATCATCTGTGAAGGTAAGAAAATAACGATACCCACTACGAGCATCAACACTCATCGGACCACATACATTAGTATGTATTATTTCCAACAAGTCTGTTGCTCGCTCCATTGTTCCAGAGAACGGAGTCTTGGTCATCTTACCCATGAGGCATGGTTCGCAAGCATCAAGTGATTCCAAAAGTCCATCAGAATGCAGTATCTTCATGCGCTTTACACCAATATGACCTAAACGGCAGTGCCACAAATAAGTTGCACTATCATTATTAAACTTATATCTTTTGGCTTCAATACTATGAACATGTGTATCACTACTATCAAGATTTATTAAAAATAGACCACTCATCAAGGGTGCATGACCATAAAAGATATTATTCATATGAATAGAACAACCATTATTCTCTGATTTAAATGAATAACCATCTCGCATCAAACAAGATCCAGATATAATGTTCGTGCTCAACGCTGGCACCAAATAACAATTATTCAGGTCTAAAACTAATACAGAAGGTAGAGGTAGAGGTAGCGTACCGACGGCGATCACATCGACTTTGGAACCATTTCCCACGCGCATCGTCACCTCGTGCTTAGCCAATCTTCTCTTAATCCGTAGCCCCTGTTTCGAGTTGCAAATATTAGCAACAGAACCAGTATCAAATACCCAGGCGCTACTGCGAGCATTAGTAAGGTACACATCAATAACATGTATATCAAATATACCTTTCACTTTGCCATCCTTCTTCTCCGCCAAATACTTGGGGCAGTTCCGCTTCTAGTGACCAATCCCTTTGAAGTAGAAGCACTCAGTCTCAGGCTTAGGTCCAGACTTGGGCTTCTTCACTTGAGCAGCAACTTGTTTGCCATTCTTCTTGAAATTCCCCTTCTTCCCTTTACCCTTTTTCTTGAAACTAGTGGTCTTGTTGACCATCAACACTTGATGCTCCTTCTTGATTTCTACCTCCGCAGCCTTTAGCATTGCGAAGAGCTCGGGAATCGTCTTGTCCATCCCTTGCATATTATAGTTCATCACGAAGCTCTTGTAGCTTGGTGGCATTGATTGAAGAACTTTGTCAATGACCCTATCAACTTGAAGATTAACTCCCAGCTGAGTCAAGTGATTGTGGTACCCAGACATTCTGAGTATATGCTCACTGGCAGAACTATTCTCCTCCATTTTGCAGCTGTATAACTTATTGGAGACTTCATATCTCTCAATCCGGGCATTTGGTTGAAATATTAACTTCAACTCCTGGAACATCTCATATGCTCCATGACATTCAAAACGTCATTGAAGTCCCGGTTCTAAGCCGTAAAGCATGGCACACTGAACTATCGAGTAGTCATCAGCTTTGCTCTGCCAGGTGTTCATAACATCTGGCGTTGCTCCTGGAGCGGGTTTCGTACCTAGCGGTGCTTCCAGGACGTAATTCTTATGTGCAGCAATGAGGATAATCCTCAAGTTACGGACCCAGTCCGTGTAATTGCTACCATCATCTTTCAACTTAGCTTTCTCTAGGAACGCATTAAAATTCAATGGAACAACATCACGGGCCATTTATCTACAACAACATAGACATGAAAAATACTATCAGGTACTAAGTTCATGATAAATTAAAGTTCAATTACTCATATTACTTAAGAACTCCCACTTAGATAGACATCCATCTAATCATCTAAGTGATCACATGATCCATATCAACTAAACCATGTCCGGTCATCATGTGAGATGGAGTAGTTTTCAATGGTGAACATCACTATGTTGATCATATCTACTATATGATTCACGCTCGACCTTTCGGTCTCAGTGTTTCGAGGCCATATCTGCATATGCTAGGCTCGTCAAGTTTAACTTGAGTATTCTGCTTGTGCAAAACTGGCTTGCACCCATTGTATGTGAACGTAGAGCTTATCACACCCGATCATCACGTGGTGTCTCGGCACGATGAACTGTAGCAACGGTGCATACTCAGGGAGAACACTTGTACCTTGAAATTTAGTGAGATATCATCTTATAATGCTACCACCGTACTAAGCAAAATAAGATGCATAAAGGATAAAAATCATATGCAATGAAATAAGTGATATGATATGGACATCATCATCTTGTGCCTTTTGATCTCCATCTTCAAAGCACCGTCATGATCACCATCTTCACCGGCTTTGACACCTTGATCTCCATCGAAGCATCATTGTCGTCTCGCCAACTATTGCTTCTACGACTATCGCTACCGCTTAGTGATAAAGTAAAGCAATTACATGGCGATTGCATTTCATACAATAAAGCGACAACCATATGGCTCCTGCCAGTTGCCGATAAATGTGTTACAAAACATGATCATCTCATACAACAATTTATATAATCACATCTAGACCATATCACATCACAACATGCCCTGCAAAAACAAGTTAGACGTCCTCTACTTTGTTGTTGCAAGTTTTACGTGGCTGCTACGGGCTTAGAAAGCACCGTTCTTACCTATGCATCAAAAACCACAACGCGGTATAGTGATTGCTTTTTGATCTTCAGAAAGAACCCTGTTCATTGAATCCAATTCAACTAAAGTTGGAGAAACAGACACCCACTAGCCACCTGTGTCCGAAGCACGTCGGTAGAACCAGTCTCGCGTAAGCGTACGCGTAATGTTGGTCTGGGCCGCTTCATCCAACAATACTGCTGAATCAAGAATCAACTAGTGACGGCAAGCAATATGTATATACCCATGCCCACAACTCCTTTGTGCTCTACTCATGCATATAACATCTACGCATAGACCTGGCTCGGATGCCACTGTTGGGGAACGCAATAATTTCAAAAAAAAATCCTACGCACACGCAAGATCCATCTAGGTGATGCATAGCAACGAGAGGGGGAGAGTATGTCTACGTACCCTCGTAGATAGAAAGCGGAAGCGTTATGAAACGTGTTGATGTAGTCGAATGTCTTCACGATCCAACCGATCAAGTACCGAACATACGGCACCTCCGCGATCTGCACACGTTCAGCTCGGTGACGTCCCTCATACAATTGATCTAGTTGAGGCCGAGGGAGAGTTTCTTCAGCATGATGGCATGATGACGGTGATGATGAAGTTACCGACACAGGGCTTCGCCTAAGCACTACAACGATATGACCGAGGTGGGAATCTATGGAGGGGGGCACTGCACACGGGTAAACAATCAACTTGTGTGTCTATGGGGTGCCCCCCTCCCTGTATATAAAGGGGGGAGGAGGAGAGGACCGGCCTAGGAGGAGGCGCGCCCAAGAGGGGCCAATCCTACTCCAAGTAGGTTTGCCCCCCCCCTTAATATTCCTACTAGGAGAAGGAGGAAGGAGGAGGAGAGGAGAAGGAAAGGGGGGCGGCCCCCAAACACTAAACCAATTCGGTTTGGGCCTAGGGGGGCACGCCCCACCACTTTCCTTCTGCCCTCTTTCTCCACTAGGGCCCATCAAGGCCCATTGACTCCCCGGGGGGTTCCGGTAACCTCCCGGTACTCCAGAAAATGCCCGAACTCATCTAGAACCATTCCAGTGTCCAAACATAGCCTTCCAATATATCGATATTTATGTCTCGACCATTTCGAGAATCCTCTTCATGTCCATGATCACATCCGGGACTCCGAACTACCTTCAGTACATCAAAACACATAAACTCATAATATCGATCGTCATCGAACGTTAAGTGTGCAGACCCTACAAGTTCGAGAACTATGTAGACATGACCAAGACTCACTTCCGGTCAATAACCAATAGCGGAACCTAGATGCTCATATTGGTTCCTACATATTCTACGAAGATCTTTATCGGTCAAACCGCATAACAACATGCGTTGTTTCCTTTGTCATCGGTATGTTACTTGCCCGAGATTCGATCGTTGGTATCTCAATACCTAGTTCAATCTCGTTACCGGAAAGTCTCTTTACTCGTTCTGTAATGCATCATCCCGCAACTAACTCATTAGTCACATTTCTTGCAAGGCTTATAGTGATGTGCATTACCGGGAGGGCCCAGAGATACCTCTCCGATACACGGAGTGACAAATCCTAATCTCGATCTATGCCAACTCAACAAACACCATCGGAGACACCTGTAGAGCATCTTTATAGTCACCCAGTTACGTTGTGACGTTTGATAGCACACTAAGTGTTCCTCCGGTATTCGGGAGTTTCATAATCTCATAGTCATAGGAACATGTATAAGTTATGGAGAAAGCAATAGCAATAAAATAAATGATCATAGTGCTAAGCTAACGGTGGGTCAAGTCAATCACATCATTCTCTAATGATGTGACCCCGTTCATTAAATGAAAACTCTTGTCCATGGCTAGGAAACTTAACCATCTTTGATTAACGAGCTAGTCTAGTAGAGGCATACTAGTGACACTCTATTTGTCTATGAATTCACACATGTATTAAGTTTTCGGTTAATACAATTATAGCATGAATAATAAACATTTATCATGATATAAGGAAATATAAATAACAACATTATTATTGCCTCTAGGGCTTATTTCCTTCAATTAATCAAATCACACATAGACATTGGAGAGCCTTGCCCTGATGCAGATTGTAGGATCAAAGGTATCGGCCAGCGGGGGTGAATGGGAGATTTTAACAAATTCTTCATAAACATGAAATGTTTCAGTAAACTAAAGAATAACATGATAGCAGTTCTAAGGAACTCCAGAAATAAGACTATAGAAACTTAGGGAATGCAACAAACTACTAAGTAAATGGAGCAATGGAAAACATGCTATCATAGGAACACAAGAATAACAAGCTACATATGCGAATAGATCTAGCAAACTATGTAGAGATAAAGTCTCTAGAAACATAATAGAGTACAATACTTCGCAAAACTTATGCAGCGAAATAGAATGAAAGTACCCAAGAAAGTCTTTGCATACAATCATAGAGAAAAGTTAAGGGAAATACTTCATAACTCGGAGGAATACAATAAGCAAAGAGTTGCGAGGAATTAGAACCTGATGCTCGACAAAGATTCAGAGATTTGTTTAGCCTAGTTCAAAGTGCTAGTACAATTCTATGTCGGGGTTGGATAGGCTGAGCACATTGCTCTAAAGACACACAAGTCTTCAACTTGTTTTCCTTGAGCTAAGTTCCTCGAAACTCATCCAGTCACTATAGGTAGATATTATGGTGATCTATGGACCGGTACATACTTGTTTTGTGATGATTGATGAATCCACATGATGGATGCTCTTGGAAAATGACTAACCGTCTAGAGGATGCATATTTCTCAAGAGTAACAAGTCCAAGCTAGGCTCAATCAAGTTCTTCGGCACAATCACAGTTCAGTTTAGGCTTCGGTTGCTATTCCTCATGTATGATTTCTTAGGTTAGTGCGAGGAGGGTTGGTCATAAAACACTTTCCAATTGATAGGAACAACCAACCACAAACGATTGGGGCATGGGGGCTATTTATAGACATTGAGCAGACCCAGGAGCTAATATGGCCATTCGAAGGGGACACGCCCATCCAGGAACCAACACGTGGCAACAATCGAATTTTGAATCAAAGTGCACATGGACTTACTTGTAGGGAAAGACATCCAACTCATCAGCAAGGAAATTTAACCCTGGTATCTCAAAGACACTAGATTTAAAAGAGTCGCCTGGAAAGGTGATTTTTCCAAGTCTTCACTCACTAAATAAATAGGTTCGGTTGAGCACACACACACACGAAGAATCCAATCTTGCTTCACTTAGACTCCCCTTAATAGAACTTATGACTAAAATAAAAATTGAAGAAACTAGTAATAGAAGTCTACATAACAGATTCTCGTTATTCAATGGGCATTCTAAAGACTTTAATATTCTTACAACATTTGTAGGGGTCATCGGTCATTAGGTAAGACAAATCATCAGGGACTTTCACATGTGTATACTCACAAACACATTAGTCCCTTAATTGTTTTGTCATTAATCATCCAAAACACTCAAGGTGACACTAGATGCACTTGCAGACTTTATTTGGAACAGTGGATCCCTATGCAGTCTGTGGCCTTGCCACCTCTATTCAGCGATGAGTGGAAGCTCGTCCCTTAATGCGGATAACTACCAATAGAGCCCAGTATTTGATTTGGGCTAGGATGGTCCATGTGGACGTGGAGTTCCATGGAGGCGTGCTTTGTGGCTATTGTTGGGGAACGTAGTAATAATTCAAAATTTTCCTACGTGTCACCAAGATCAATCTAGGAGATTCTAGCAACGAGAGAGAGGGAGTGCATCTTCATACCCTTGAAGATCGCTAAGCAGAAGCATTACAAGAACGTGGTTGATGGAGTCGTACTCGCGGCGGTTCAAATCGCGGAAGATCCGATCAAGCGACGAACGGACGACGCCTTCGCGTTCAACACACGTACAACCCGGGGACGTCTCCTCCTTCTTGATCCAGCAAGGGGAGAGAAGTTGAGGGAGAACTCCGGCAGCACGATGGCGTGGTGGTGGTGGAGCTCGTGGTTCTCCGGCAGAGCTTCGCTAAGCACTACGAAGGAGGAGGATGAGGTGTTGGAGGAGGGAGGGGTTGCGCCAGGGAAGGGGTGTGGCTGCCCTCTCTCTCCCTCACAATATATAGGGGGGAGGGGGGAGGAGGCGCCCTAGGGTTTCCCTAGGGGAGGGGCGGTGGCCACAGGGGAAACCCTAGATGGGTTTGGGCGCCCCCACCCCTAGGAAACTTGCCCCCCAAGCCGGGAGGGGCGGCTGCCCTAGGGGAGGCGCCCCCACCTTTCCAGGTTACATGAGAGGGGTTGGGAGGGGCGCACAGCCCCTTAGTGGGCTGGTGTGCCCCCTCCCCTTGGCCCATAAGGCCCCCCAATGCTTGCCGGTGCCTCCGAAACACCTTTCGGTCACGCTGGTCATCACCCGGTACTCCCAGAACAATTATGGACTCAAATACCCTTCGTCCAATCTATCGATCTTCACCTTCGGACCATTCTGGAGTTCCTCTTCATGTCCGGGATCTCATCCGGGACTCCGAACAACCTTCGGTAACCACATACTATTCCCATTACAACTCTAGCGTCACCGAACCTTAAGTGTGTAGACCCTACGGGTTTGGGAATCCTGCAGACATGACTGAGACACCTCTTTGGCCAATAAGCAATAGCGGGATATGGATACCTATATTGTCTCCCACATGTTCCACGATGATCTCATCGGATGAACCACGATGCCGGGGATTCAATCAATCCCGTATACAATTCCCTTTATCCATCGGTATGTTACTTGCCCGAGATTCGATCGTCGGTATCCCCGTACCTCGTTCAATCTCGTTACCAGCAAGTCTCTTTACTTGTTCCGTAATGCATGATCCCGTGGCTAACTCCTTAGTCACATTGAGCTCATTATGATGATGCATTACCGAGTGGGCTCAGAGATACCTCTCCGTCATACGGAGTGACAAATCCCAGTCTCGATTCATCCCAACCCAACAGACACTTTCGGAGATACCTATAGTGCACCTTTATAGCCACCCAGTTACGTTGTGACGTTTGATACACCTAAAGCACTCCTACGGTATCTGGGAGTTGCACAATCTCATGGTCTAAGGAAACTATACTTGACATTAGAAAAACTCTAGCAAATGAACTACACGATTTTGTGGTATGCTTAGGATTGGGTCTTGTCCATCACATCATTCTCCTAATGATGTGATCCCGTTATCAATGACATCCAATGTCCATGGTTTGGAAACCACAACCATCTATTGATCAACGAGCTAGTCAACTAGAGGCACACTAGGGACATGTTGTGATCTATGTATTCACACATGTATTACGGTTTCCGGTTAATACAATTATAGCATGAACAATAGACAATTATCATGAACAAGGAAATATAATTATAACCATTTTATTATTGCCTCTAGGGCATATTACCAATAGTCTCCCACTTGCACTACAGTCAATAATCTAGTTCACATCGCCATGTGATTAACACTCATAGTTCACATCGCCATGTGACTAACACCCAAAGAGTTTACTAGAGTCAGTAATCTAGTTCACATTGCCATGTGATTAACACCCAAGAGTTTACTAGAGTCAGTAATCTAGTTCACATCACCATGTGATTAACACTCAGTGAGTTCTAGGGTTTGATCATGTTTTGCTTACGAGAGAGGTTTTAGTCAATGGGTCTGCAACATTCAGATTCATGTGTTCTTCGCAAATCTCTATTTCATATTGTAGATGTTGCTACTATACTCCACTTGGAGCTATTCCAAATGGTTGCTCCACTATACGTATCCGGTTTGCTACTCAGAGTCATCCGGATAGGTGTTAAAGCTTGCATTGAAGTAACCCTTTACTCCGAACTCTTCATCACCTCCATAATCGAGAAACATTTCCTTATTCCTAAGGACAATTTTGACATCTGTCCAATGATCCACTCCTGGATCACTCTTATACCCCCTTGCCAGACACGTGGCAAGGCACATCGCGGTACACAGCATGGCATATCATATAGAGCCTATGGCTAAGGCATAGGGGACGACTTTCGTCCTTTCTCTTTCTTCTGCCATGGTCGAGCTTCAAGTCTTAACTTCACACCTTACAACTCAGGCAAGAACTCCTTGTTTGACTGATCCATCTTGAACTCCTTTAAGATCATGTCAAGGTATGTGCTCTGTGAAAGTCTTATCAGGCGTCTTGATCTATCTCTATAGATCTTGATACCCAACATGTAAGCAGTTTTACATAGGTCTTCCTTTGAAAAACTCCATTCAAACAACTCTTTATGCTTTCCAGAAATTCTACATCATTTCCAATCAACAATATGTCATCCACATATACCTATCAGAAATGTTGTAGTGCTCCCACTCACTTTCTTGGAAATACAAGTTTCTTGCAAACTTTGTATAAACCCAAAAAGCTTTGATCACCTTGTCAAAGTGTATGATCCAACTCCGAGATGCTTGCTCCAGTACATAGAAGGACTACTGGAGTTTGCATACTTTTTAGCATCCTTAGGATTGACAAAACCTTTTGGTTGTATCACATACAGCCTTTCCTCACGGAAACCGTCAAGGAAACTTTGTTTTGACATCCATCTGCCTGATTTCGTAAATGAAAATGTAGCAACTGCTAACATAATTCTAACAGACTTTAGCATCGCTATGATTGAGAGAGTCTCATCATAGTCAACTCCTTGAACTTGTCGGAAACTTCTTTGAGACAAGTCGAGCTTCACAAATGGTGACATTACCATCAGCGTCTGTCTTCTTCTTAAAGATCCAGTTATTCTCAATGGCTTGCCGTTCATCGGGCAAGTCCACCAAAGTCCACACTTTGTTCTCATACATGCATCCTATCTCGGATTTCATGGCTTCCAGCCATTTGTTGGAATCTGGACCCACCATCGCTTCTTCATAGCTCATAGGTTCATCGTTGTCCAACAACATGACCTTTAAGACAGGGTTACCACTGAGAAGTTGTACACACCCTTGTCGAACTACGAGGTTCGATAGTAATTTGATCTGAAGATTCATGATCATCATCATTAGCTTTCTCTTCAACTGACGTAGTTGCCACAGAAACATCTTTCTGTGTTGCGCTACTCTCTGGTTGAAGTGAAGGTTCCACAACCTCATCAAGTTCTATTTTCCTCCCACTCAATTCTTTCGAGAGAAACTATTTCTCGGGAAAGGACATGTTCATAGCGACAAACACTTTGCCCTCATATCTGAAATAGGAGGTATACCCAATCATCTTGTTTGGGTATTCTACGAAGACACAATTTTCCGCTTTGGGTTCGAGCTTTTCTGGC
This sequence comes from Triticum aestivum, assembly GCF_018294505.1. Classification (NCBI taxonomy): domain Eukaryota; kingdom Viridiplantae; phylum Streptophyta; class Magnoliopsida; order Poales; family Poaceae; genus Triticum; species Triticum aestivum. The sequence continues at coordinate 117,902,746 of NC_057806.1, forward strand.
TAAAGCCTATCGACATAAGCATCGTAGCCCCATATCTTAAGAAACAATAACTTAGGTTTCTTGCCAAACCATAGTTCATATGGTGTCGTCTCCACGGACTTAGATGGTGCCCTATTTAAAGTGAATGTAATTGTCTCTAATGCATAACCCCGAAATGATAGTGGTAGATCGGTAAGAGACATCATAGATCTCACCATATCCAATAGGGTGTGAATACGACGTTCGGACACACCATTACGCTATAATGTTCCAGGTGGTGTCAACTGTGGAACGATTCCACCTTGTCTTTAGTGATAGCCAAACTCATAACTCAGATACTCTCCCCTTGATCAGATTGTAGGAACTTGATCTTCTTGTTATGATGATTCTCAACTTCACTCTGAAATTGCTTGAACTTTTCAAACATTTCAGACTTGTTCTTCATTAAGTAAATATACCCATATCTACTCAATTCATCGGTGAAGATGAGAAAATAATGATATCCACCACGTGCGTCAACACTCATTGGGCCGCACACATCAGCATGTGTGATTTCCAACAAGTCACTTGCCCGTTCCATTGTTCTAGAAAACAGGGTTTTAGTCATCTTGCCAATGAGGCATGGTTCACATGTGTCAGGTGATTCAAAATCAAGTGACTCCAAAAGTCCATTAGTATGGAGGTTCTTCATGCGCTTTACACCAATATGACATAAGCGGCAGTGCCACAAAAAAAGTGGTACTATCATTATCAACTCTACATCTTTTGGCATCAATGTTATGACCATGTGTATCACTACGACCGAGATTCAATAAACCATTCACATTGGATGCATGAGCATAGAAGGTATTATTCATGTAAATAGAATAACCATTATTCTCTGACTTAAATGAATAACCGTATTGCAATAAACATGATCTAATCATGTTCATGCTCAACGCAGACACCAATACAAACAACATTTATCTGGGTTCAACACTAATCCCAAAGGTAGAGGGAGCGTGCGATGGTGATCATATCATCCTTTTGGAAACACTTCCAACACATATCGTCAGCTCGCCCTTAGCTAGTCTCCGTTTATTCCATAGCTTTTGTTTCGAGTTACCAATATTAGTAACTGAACCGGTATCTAATACCCATGTGGTACTAGGAATACTAGTAAGGTACACATCAATAACACATATATCAAATATACTTTTGTTAAAGTTTCCATCCTTCTTATCTACCAAGTATTTGAGGCAGTTCCGCTACCAGTGACTGTTCCCCTAATAGAAGCACTTCGTCTCGGGTTTGGGTTCTTGGGTTTCTTCACTGGAGCGGCAACTGTCTTGCCAGTCATGAAGTTTCCCTTCTTTCCCTTTCCCTTCTTTGAAACCAGTGGTCTTGTTAACCATCAACACTTGATGCTCCTTCTTGATTTCTACCTTTACGGCCTTAAGCATGACGAACAGCTCTGGGATCATCTTCCCTTGCATGTTATAGTTCATCACAAAACTCTAGCAGCTTGGTGATAGTGACTGGAGAACTTTTGTCAATCACTCTCTTATCTGGAAGATTAAATCCCACTTGATTCAAGTGATTTAAGTGCCTAGACATTCTGAGCACATGCTCACTGGCTAAGCTATTCTCCTCCATCTTGTAGGCAAAGATCTTGTCAGAGGTCTCAAACCTCTCAACACGGGCATGAGCCTGAAATACCAATTTCAGCTCTTGGAACATCTCATATGTTCCATGGCGTTCAAAACGCTTTTGGAGCCCCGACTCTAAGTCATAAAGCATGGCGCACTAAACTATTAGGTAGTCATCAGAACGTGTTGCTACGTCTTGAGCTTGCGTTTGTTTTCCCCGAAGAGGAAGGGATGATGCAGCAGAGTAGCGTAAGTATTTCCCTCAGTTTTCGAGAACCAAGGTATCAATCCAGTAGGAGCCCATGCTCAAGTCCCTCATACCTGCACAAAGCGATAACTACTCGCAACCAACATGATTAGGGGTTGTCAAGCCCTTCACGGTCACTTACGAGAGTGAGATCTGATAGATATAATATTTTTGGTATTTTTGGTATAAAGATGCAAAGTAAAAGTAAAGGCCAAGCAAAAAAGCAAAGCAAGATTAAAGTAATGGAGATTGATATGATGAGAATAGACCCGGGGGCCATAGGTTTCACTAGTGGCTTCTCTCAAGAGCATAAGTATTCTATGGTGGGTGAACAAATTACTGTTGAGCAATTGACAGAATTGAGCATAGTTATGAGAATATCTAGGCATGATCATGTATATAGGCATCACGTCCGTGACAAGTAGATCAAAACGATTCTGCATCTACTACTATTACTCCAGTCATAGACCGCTATCCAGCATGCATCTAGAGTATTAAGTTAAAAACAGAGTAACACCTTAAGCAAGATGACATGATGTAGAGAGATAAATTCATGCAATATGAAATAAACCCCATCTTGTTATCCTCGATGGCAACGATACAATACGTGCCTTGCTGCCCCTTCTGTCACTAGGTAAGGACACCGCAAGATCGAACCCAAAGCTAAGCACTTCTCCCATGGCAAGAACTACCAATCTAGTTGGCCAAACCAAACGGATAATTCGAAGAGACTTGCAAAGATAACCAATCATACATAAAAGAATTCAGAGAAGATTCAAATATTATTCATAGATAGACTTGATCATAAACTCACAATTCATCGGTCTCAACAAACACACCGCAAAAATATTACATCGAATAGATCTCCACAAGAGAGGGGGAGAACTTTGTATTGAGATTCAAAGAGAGACAGAAGAAGCCATCTAGCTACTAACTATGGACCCGAAGGTCTGAGGTAAACTACTCACACTTCATCGGAGAGGCTATGATGATGTAGAAGCCCTCCGTGATGACAGCCTCTTCCGGTGGAGCTCCGGAACAGGCCCCAAGATGGGATCTCGTGGATACAGAAAGTTGCGGTGGTGGAATTAGGTTTTTGGCTCCCTTCTGATAGTTTGGGGGTACGTGGGTATATATAGGAGGAAGAAGTACACCGGAGGAGCAACGAGGGGCCCACGAGGCAGGGGGCGCGCCCTAGGGGGCGCCCCCCACCCTCATGACCGCCTCTTTTGTTCCTTGGAGCAGGGTCCAAGTCTCCTGGATCACGTTCGGTGAGAAAATCACGTTCCCGAAGATTTTATTCCGTTTGGACTCCGTTTGATATCCCGTTTATCTGAAACACTGAAATAGGCAAAAAACAGCAATTCTGGGCTGGGCCTCCGGTTAATAGGTTAGTCCCAAAAATAATATAAAAGTGGAAAATAAAGCCCAATATAGTCCAAAACAGTAGATAATATAGCATGGAGCAATCAAAAATTATAGATACGTTGGAGACGTATCAGGCATCCCCAAGCTTAATTCCTGCTCGTCCTCGAGTAGGTAAATGATAAAAAGAGAATTTTTTATCCAGAGTGCTACTTGGCATAATTTCAATGTAAATATTCTTAATTGTGGTATGAATATTCAGATTAGAAAGATTCAAGACAAAAGTTCATAAAAAATAATAATACTTCAAGCATACTAATAAAGCAATTATGTCTTCTCAAAATAACATGGCCAAAGAAAGTTATCCCTACAAAATCATATAGTCTGGCTATGCTCCATCTTCACCACACAAAGTATTTAAATCATGCACAACCCCGATGACAAGCCAAGCAATTGTTTCATACTCTAACTTTTTCAAAACTTTTTCAATCTTCACGCAATACATGAGCGTGAGCCATGGATATAGCACTATAGGCGGAATAGAATGGTGGTTGTGGAGAAGACAAAAAGGAGAAGATGGTCTCACATCAACTAGGCATATCAACGGGCTATGGAGATGCCCATCAATAGATATCAATGTGACTGAGTAGGGATTGCCATGCAACAGATGCACTAGAGCTATAAGTATATGAAATCTCAAAAAGAAACTAAGTGGGTGTGCATCCAACTTGCTTGCTCATGAATACCTAGGGCAATTTTTGAGGAAGCCCATCATTGGAATATACAAGCCAAGTTCTATAATGTAAAATTCCCACTAGTATATGAAAGTGATAACATGAGAGACTCTCTACTATGAAGATCATGGTGCTACTTTGAAGCACAAGTGTGGTAAAAGGATAGTAACATTGTCCCTTCTCTCTTTTTCTCTCATTTTTTTTATTTGGGCCTTTTCTTTTTTTATGGCCTCTTTTTATTTGGGCTTCTTTGGCCTCTTTTTATTTATTTATTTATTTTTCGTCCGGAGTCTCATCCCGACTTATGGGGAATCATAGTCTCCATCATTCTTTCCTCACTGGGACAATGCTCTAATAATGATGATCATCACACTTTTATTTTTCTTATAACTCAACAATTACAACTCGATACTTGGAACAAAATATGACTCTATGTGAATGCATCCGGCGGTGTACCGGTATATGCAATATGACAATGATGAATGTGTCATGAATGGAACGGTGGAAAGTTGCATGGCAATATATCTCGGAATGGCTATGGAAATGTCATAATAGGTAGGTATGGTGGCCGTTTTGAGGAAGGTATATGGTAGGTGTATGATACCGGCGAAAGGTGCGCGGTATTAGAGAGGCTAGCAAAGGTGGAAGGGTGAGAGTGCGTATAATCCATGGACTCAACATTAGTCATAAAGAACTCATATACTTATTGCAAAAATCTAGAAGTTATCAAAGCAAAGTATTACGCGCATGCCCCTAGGGGGATAGATTGGTAGGAAAAGACCATCGCTCGTCCCCGACCGCCACTCATAAGGAAGACAATCAATAAATAAATCATGCTCCGACTTCATCACATAACGGTTCACCATACGTGCATGCTACGGGAATCACAAACCTTAACACAAGTATTCTTTAAATTCACAACTCCTCAACTAGCATGAATTTAATATTATCACCTCCATATCTCAAAACAATTATCACGCTTCAATCTTTTCTTAGTATTCACCACACTCAAAAGAAAGTTTCACAAATCTTGAATACCAAGCATATTATTATTAAGCAAATTACCATGCTATTAAGAGACTCTCAAAATAATTTAAGTGAAGCATGAGAGATCAATAGTTTCTTTAAAACAAATCCACCACCGTGCTCTAAAAGATCTAAGTGAAGCACATAAATCAAAATTATAATGCTCAAAAGATATAAGTGAAGCACATAGAGCAAAACTACTTAGCTCAAAAGATATAAGTGAAGCACATAGAGTATTCTATCAAATTTTAATTCATGTATGGCTCTCTCAAAAGGTGTTTACAGCAAGGATGATTGTGGCATACTAAGACACAAAGACAGAAATAATACAAGACGCTCCAAGCAAAACACATATCATGTTGGTGAATAAAAATATAGCTCCAAGTAAATTACCGATGGAAGTGGACGAAAGAGGGGATGCCTTCCGGGGCATCCCCAAGCTTTGACTTCTTGGTGTCCTTGGATTATCTTGGGGGTGCCATGGGCATCCCAAAGCTTAGGCTCTTTCCACTCCTTGTTCCATGATCCATCAAAAGAATTCACCCAAAACTTGAAAACTTCACAACACAAAACTCAAACTAGAAAACTCGTGAGCTCCGTTAGCGAAAGAAAACAAAAGACCACTTCAAGGTACTGTAATGAACTCATTATTTATTTATATTGGTGTTAAACCTACTGTATTCCAAATTCTCTATGGATTATAAACTATTTTACTAGCCATAGATTCATCAAAATAAGCAAACAACACATGAAAAACAGAATCTGTCAAAAACAGAACAGTCTGTAGTAATCTGTAGCTAGGGCAAGATCTGAACCCCAAAAATTATAAAATAAATTTCTGGACGTGAGGAATTTATCTATTAATCATCTTCAAAAATAATTAAATACATAGCACTCTCCAAATAAAAATGACATCAGTTCTCGTGAGCGCTAAAGTTTCTGTTTTTTACAGCAAGTTCAACAAGACTTTCCCCAAGTCTTCCCAATGGTTCTACTTGGCACAAACACTAATTAAGCACAAAAAACACAACCAAAAGAGAGGATAAATAATTTATTTATTACTAAGCAGGAGCAAAAAGCAAGGAATAAAAATAAAATTGGGTTGCCTCCCAACAAGCGCTATCGTTTAACGCCCCTAGCTAGGCATAAAAGCGAGGATAGATCTAGGTATTGCCATCTTTGGTAGGCAATCCATAAGTGGCTCTCATGATAGTTTCATATGGTAATTTTATTTTATTTCTAGGAAAGTGTTCCATGCCCTTTTTTAATGGAAATTGAAACCTAATATTCCCTTCCTTCATATCAATAATCGCACCAACCGTTCTAAGGAAAGGTCTACCAAGAATAATAGGGCAAGAAGGATTGCAATCTATATCAAGAACAATGAAATCTATGGGCACATAATTCCTATTTGCAACAATAAGAACATCATTAATCTTTCCCATAGGTTTCTTAATAGTGGAATCCGCAAGATGCAAGTTTAGAGAGCAATCATCAAAATTACGGAAATCTAGTAAATCACACAAAGTCTTGGGAATAGTAGAGACACTAGCACCCAAATCACACAAAGCATAAAACTCATGATCTTTAATTTTAATTTTAATAGTTGGTTCCCACTCATCATAGAGCTTTCTAGGGATAGAAACTTTCAACTCAAGTTTTTCTTCATAAGATTGCATCAAGGCATCAACAATATGTTCGGTGAAGGCTTTATTTTCACTATAAGCATGTGGAGAATTTAGCACGGATTGCAACAAGGAAATACAATCAATTAAAGAGCAACTTTCATAATTAAATTCCTTTAAATCCAATATAGTGGGTTTAGCAACATCTAGATTTTTATTTCTTTCAATCCCACTTTCATCAATTTCATCATTAAGATCTAAATACTCTGAATTTTTAGAATGCCTTCTAGGTAAAGGAAGATCATATTCAGTTTCATCAACATTCATATTGCAAAACAAAGATTTAATAGGAGACACATCAATAACTTTTAGATCTTCATCTTTATTTTCATAGGTATCCGGTTTAGCAGCCATCTTATTAACTAAGGTGGCTTGTATATCCGAAATTTCGGCAGTCATCTTCTCTAGACGAGCAATTTGGGATCTTATACCCTCAAATTCTTTAGACATATCATCAAGCTCTTTATTCATATAACTCATAAAACTTTTTTGTTCCTTAAGCTCATTTCTAAAGAAATTATTATGCTCAAATTGCAAAACCATAAACTTCCTAACATTGGTTTCGATCTCCTCTAACCTTTTAAGGTGAAGATCACCAAATCAAGGTTGAGCCATCGCGACAAACAAGAAATCTAACACACGGGCAAACAAAAAGCAAACGGGCAAAAAGAGGCAAATAGAGAGGGAGGATAGGGAGAGAGAGGGCAAATAAAATGGCAAGGGTGAATTGGGGGGAGAGGAAAACGAGAGGCAAATGGCAAATAATGTAATGCGAGAGATAGGAATTGTGATGGGTACTTGGTATGTTGACTTTTGCGTAGACTCCCCGGCAAAGGCACTAGAAATCCTTCTTGCTACGTCTTGAGCTTGCGTTGGTTTTCCCCGAAGAGGAAGGGATGATGCAGCAGAGTAGCGTAAGTATTTCCCTCAGTTTTTGAGAACCAAGGTATCAATCCAGTAGGAGCCCACGCTCTAGTCCCTCGTACCTGCACAAAGCGATAACTACTCGCAACCAACGCGATTAGGGGTTGTCATGCCCTTCACGGTCACTTACGAGAGTGAGATCTGATAGATATAATATTTTTGGTATTTTTGATATAAAGATGCAAAGTAAAAAGTAAAGGCAAAGTAAAAAAGCAAAGCAAGATTAAAGTAATGGAGATTGATATGATGAGAATAGACCCGGGGGCCATAGGTTTCACTAGTGGCTTCTCTCAAGAGCATAAGTATTCTACGGTGGGTGAACAAATTACTGTTGAGCAATTGACATAACTGAGCATAGTTATGAGAATATCTAGGCATGATCATGTATATAGGCATCACATCCGTGACAAGTAGATCGAAACGATTCTGCATCTACTACTATTACTCCACTCATCGACCGCTATCCAGCATGCATCTAGAGTATTAAGTTAAAAACCGAGTAACGCCTTAAGCAAGATGACATGATGTAGAGAGATAAATTCATGCAATATGAAATAAACCCCATCTGGTTATCCTCGATGGCAACGATACAATACGTGCCTTGCTGCCCCTTCTGTCACTAGGTAAGGACACCGCAAGATCGAACCCAAAGCTAAGCACTTCTCCCATGGCAAGAACTACCAATCTAGTTGGCCAAACCAAACGGATAATTCAAAGAGACTTGCAAAGATAACCAATCATACATAAAAGAATTCAGAGAAGATTCAAATATTATTCATAGATAGACTTGATCATAAACCCACAATTCATCGATCTCAACAAACACACCGCAAAAAGAAGATTACATCAAATAGATCTCCACAAGAGAGGGGGAGAACTTTGTATTAAGATTCAAAGAGAGAGAGAAGAAGCCATCTAGCTACTAACTATGGACCCGAAGGTCTGAGGTAAACTACTCACACTTCATCGGAGAGGCTATGATGATGTAGAAGCCCTCCGTGATGACGACCCTCTTCCGGCGGAGCTCCGGAATAGGCCCCAAGATGGGATCTCATGGATACAGAAAGTTGCGGCGGTGGAATTAGGTTTTTGGCTCCCGTTCTGATAGTTTGGGGGTACGTGGGTATATATAGGAGGAAGAAGTACGCCGGAGGAGCAACAAGGGGCCCACGAGGCAGGGGGCATGCCCTGGGGGGGCGCCCCCCACCCTCGTGACTGCCTTTTTTGTTCCTTGGAGCAGGGTCCAAGTCTCCTGGATCATGTTCGGTGAGAAAATCACATTCCCGAAGATTTTATTCCGTTTAGACTCCGTTTGATATTCCGTTTATCTGAAACACTGAAATAGGCAAAAACAGCAATTCTGGGTTGCGCCTCCGGTTGATAGGTTAGTCCCAAAAATAATATAAAAGTGGAAAATAAAGCCCAATATAGTCCAAAACAGTAGATAATATAGCATGGAGCAATAAAAAATTATAGATACGTTGGAGACGTATCATGTCCAACTCCTCAACACGGGCATGAGCCTGAAATACCAATTTCAGCTCTTGGAACATCTCATATATTCCATGGCGTTCAAAACACTTTTGGAGCCCCGACTCTAAGCCGTAAAGCATGGCACACTAAAACTATCAGGTAGTCATCAGAACGTGTCTGCCAGATGTTCACAACATCCACAGACGACGCCGGAGGGGTTGGCACACCGAAGCAGTGCATCAAGGACAGAAGTCTTCTGTGTAGCAATGAGGACAATCCTCAGACTACGGCCCTAGTCGCACAATTGCTCACAATATCTTTCAACTTAGTCTTTCTCTTGGAACGTATTAAAACAGGGAGCTAAAGCGCGAGCTATTAATCTACAACATAATTTGCGAGACAATTTAGACTATGTTCATGATAATTAAGTTCATCTAATCAAATTATTTAATGAACTCCCACTCAGATAGACATCCTCTAGTCATCTAAGTGATACATGATCCGAATCGACTAGGCCGTGTCCGATCATCATGTGAGACAGACTAGTCATCAACGGTGAACATCTCCATGTTGATTGTATCTACTATACGACTCATGTTCGACCTTTCAGTCTCTTGTGTTCCAAGGCCATGTTTGCACATGCTAGGCTCATCAAGTCAACCTAAGTGTTTCATATGTGTAAATCTGGCTTACACCCGTTGTATGTGAACGTTAGAATCTATCACACCCGATCATCACGTGGTGCTTCGAAACAACGAACCTTCGCAACGGAACACAGTTAGGGGGAACACATTTCTTGATTTTTTAGTGAGGGGTCATATTATTTATGCTACCGTCGTTCTAAGAAAATAAGATGTAACCATGACAAACATCACATGCAAATCATAAAGTGACATGATATGGCCAATATCATCTTGCGCCTTTGATCTCCATCTTCGAGGCGCGGCATGATCACGTTTGCCACCGGCATGACACCATGATCTCCATCATCATGATCTCCATCATTGTGTCTTCATGAAGTTGTCTCGCCAACTATTACTTCTACTACTATGGCTAACGGTTAGCAATGAAGTAAAGTAATTACATGGCATTTTTCATTGACATGCAGGTCATACAATAAATTAAGACAACTCCTATGGCTCATGCCGGTTGTCATACTCATCGACATGCAAGTCGTGATTCCTATTCCAAGAACATGATCATTCTCATACATAACATATATATAATTCATCACATCTGAGGGAGTCCTGGATTAGGGGGTGTCCGGATGGCCGGACTATACCTTTAGCCGGACTCCAGGACTATGATGATACAAGATTGAAGAGTTCATCCCGTGTTCGGAAGGGACTTTCCTTGGCGTGGAAGGCAAGCTTAGCGATACGGATATTCAGATCTCCTACCATTGTAACCGACTCTATGTAACCCTAACCCTATCCGGTGTCTATATAAACTGGAGGGTTTTAGTCCGTAGGACGACATACACATCAACAATCATACCATAGGCTAGCTTCTAGGGTTTAGCCTCTCTGATCTCGTGGTAGATCTACTCTTGTACTACCCATATCATCAATATTAATCAAGCAGGACATAGGGTTTTACCTCCATCGAGAGGGCCCGAACCTGGGTAAAACTTCGTGTCCCTTGCCTCCTGTTACCATCCGGCATAGACGCACAGTTCGGGACCCCCTACCCGAGATCCGCCGGTTTTGACACCGACATTGGTGCTTTCATTGAGAGTTCCTCTGTGTCGTCGCCATCAGGAAGGATGCCTCGCCCCATCTTTAAAGACGGCACCGTTGCTAAGGGAGCTTTGGCTGTCGGCCAAACCCTCCGGCTAGGTGGTTTTCTTATGACCGCCTGTTCGGCTTCTGCACCGACGATGACCTCTCGAGCCATCAAAAACAATCTTCATGTCAGTTCAGAACTCGCCGAGCAGTTAGATCCAATGGAGTTTCCTCCATAAACGAGCTCTTGGATTGCTTCGCCGCCCTGGGAGTCGCTATGGATTACGACCAGATTGGGCCTAAAACTGATCTGAGAGAGATTAACTCTCCCCAAGTCACCCATCATGTTGCCGTGGTAGAGGGACAGTGCGGCGACCCTTCGTCTATCTTAAGGACTCGCTATGTCCGGATTCCCGATCCCTCCAAGCCGGATACCCGCGGAGGGGAGGATATCACTCAAGACCTGAACTTAGAGTCAGGCGACGGGCTGGATTCATTGGACAACACCCAGGGATCCAAATTTTCGAGTTCAGAAATTCCTCGGCCTCTGAGCCTTAGACGGGGTGAGGCTTCGAATTTAACTCCACCCACCCACCCCAACATAAGTGATCTATCCAAAATCAGGCAAGTGCCCGACAAAACAGTACATCATTACTGGGCTAGATTCCTCCTGGTTAAGAACAGGCTAAGGGACTGCCGCGAGGAAGACGCAATCTTAATCTTCTGCAATAATTGCACGGACAAGGGAATACTCAACGCCATAAGTCGCCGTGATATCACACGCTTCACTGACTTGGCGTCCATTGTACGAAAGTATTGTGCGATGGAAAGCGCCTGGAAAACCAAAATAAAATTTTGGGACAATCCGGCCCTATATACAAACCCAGTCCGAAATAAAAGGGTGCAGCATAACCAGACACCCAGGTCAAATACCAAAAAGCAAAAACCCTCTATAGGGCATGGAACCGTACTGGAAGGATGGCTTAACGGACCCTGTAAAATTCATAGTACAGACGACGCCACACCAACTCACAGCCTTAGAGCATGTTGGATACTCCGGCAGGTGGCCAAAATTGGCGAAAACCTCCTAATTCCGAAGGCCACAGAAAGCCACCCCAGAGACACCCATACGGTATTAACAGTCTTTGAGACTTTCGCATCAAATAATATGCGAAAAAGAACACTCTGCAGCCTTGCCAAAGTCTACCAAGTAGCAACAATAAACCCATGGAGTGACACAACTATTACCTTTAACGCCAGTGATGAACCTAAATTCCGAACAGCCCGAGCACCAGCCGCACTGGTCCTCAGCCCAATAGTGGACGGCTTTCGTCTTACCAGGGTACTCATGGACGGCGGCAGCGGATTGAACCTCATTTACGAGGAAACCCTTCAAAAAATGGAAATAGACTGGAACCGCATTGAGCGAAGCAGCACAACCTTTAGAGGAATAATCCCCAGTCGGGAAGCGCGCTATACAGGAAAAATCACACTAGATGTGGTGTTCGGCACGCCAGATAATTACAGGCCCGAAGAGATCACATTCCATGTGGCTCCGTTCAGCAGCGGTTATCACGCTCTGCTAGGGCGGGAAGCGTTTACAATCTTCCAAGCAATACCCCATTACGGGTACATGAAGCTCAAAATTCCCGGGCCTAACGGGATCATCACTCTCGCTAGTGATCCGGACATAGCACTCCACGCTGAAAACAAGACAGCCGCACTGGCCCTCGAGGCACTATCCGAAGCCCTAGCAGCTGAGGAACTGACTGCGCTGCGCTCTATGGTGAATAGGGACGATGTGGTACTCGACAAAAGATCCAAGTCCACCTCCTTTAAACCGGCGGACGAAATAGTCAAATTCCAAGTCCATCCAATGGACACAAATAAAACAGCTTCCATCGGGGCACGGTTAAACCCTGATGTAGACGCTGCACTGCGAGAATTCCTACGAGAAAACTGGGACATTTTCGCCTGGCACCCTTCAGACATGCCAGGAATCCCACGCAGGCTGGCCGAGCACAGCTTAAATATCCAAACAGGATTCAAACCTGTCAAACAGGCTCTTCGGCGTTTTTCCGAACCTAAGAGACAGGCTATGGGAGAGGAGCTAGCAAAGCTATTGGAGGCCGGATTCATCAAAGATATAAAACATCCGGACTAGCTAGCAAACCTGGTGATGGTACCAAAGAAGGACAAATCCTGGCGCACGTGCGTTGATTTTAAAGACCTTAACAAGGCTTGCCCAAAGGATCCCTTCCCCCTCCCCCGCATCGATCAAATTATCGACGCTACCGCAGGACACGATTCGTTGTGTTTCCTCGACGCATATTCTGGCTACCAACAAATCAAGATGGCAGAATCAGACCAATCCACAACGGCATTTATCACACCATACGGCCCATTCTGCTTCAACACAATGCCCTTCGGGCTCAAAAACGCCGACGCAACATATCAGTGCATGATTCAGACATGTCTGGCAAGCCAGATCGGCAAAACAGTGGAGGCATATGTAGATGATGTGGTCGTCAAAACAAGACATGTCGAATCTCTAGTAGACGACTTGAGGCTCACATTTGATAACCTCCGAACATACGACATCAAGCTCAACCCGAAAAAATGTGTTTTCGGCATTCCAGCCGGAAAGCTCTTGGGCTTCATTGTATCCGGTAGAGGAATCGAAGCAAATCCAGCCAAGATCCGAGCTCTGTCACAACTGGATATCCCAAAGGACCTCAAACAAATACAAAAGTTAACCAGATGTGTGGCGGCTCTAAGCCGCTTTATCTCCCGCTTGGGAGAAAAGGCCCTACCCCTTTACCGCCTCCTTCGGCGCACCGAACACTTCGAATGGACGGATGCAGCCATGGCCGGACTCGAGGAGATAAAAGCCATACTTGCAACAAACCCAGTCCTGGCCGCGCCAAATATTGGCGAAACAATGCTATTATACATTGCAGCAACACATCAGGTTGTAAGTGCAGTGCTCGTCGTCGAACGAGAAGCGGACGGACACAGATTCCCCCTTCAAAAGCCGGTCTATTATGTGTCCACTGTCCTCACTCCTTGCAAATCACGGTACCCGCATTATCAAAAGATCGCGTACACGGTATTCATGGCATCCCAGAAGCTACGACACTACTTTCAAGAGTGTTCAATAACAGTAGCCTCAGAAGTACCACTTAACGATATTATAAACAACCGTGACGCAACGGGCCGGATTGCAAAATGGGCCATTGAGCTCCTCCCGTTCGACATAACTTATAAGCCACGGTGAGCCATCAAGTCGCAAGTCTTGGCCGACTTCGTCCCAGAATGGACGGAGGCCGAACTCCCTAAAGAGTATGGCACATATTTAAATTGGATCATGCATTTCGACAGCTCCAAGATGTTGGCCGGACTGGGGGCTGGCGTCGTTTTGACGTCCCCCACAGGAGACACAGTTCAATACGTACTCCAGATTATGTACACGGACTCCAACAACGCAGCCGAATATGAGGCCCTTTTACATGGTCTCCGGATGGCAGTATCCATGGGCATTCAACGCCTAGAGGTGCGCGGGCACTCGAACCTCGCAATATCCCAAATAAATGGAGACTTCGATGCCAAGGATCCAAAAATGGCAGCTTACCACAATGTCGTCCTAAAAATGTCAGCTCGGTTCGAGGGGCTTGAATTTCACCATATAGCTCGGGAAAATAATCAGGCGGCAGATGTCCTGGCATGCATCGGCGCAAAACGCGATGTAGTCCCCCCCCAACATCTTCTTGGAAAGGCTGTTCAAGCCATCCGTAGTATGGGAAGGGGAGCCGAACAATAACACCCCGGACCCAACCGCACTGCCCGACACCGAACATTCTGACACAATCGGAGGCTCTGCCAACGAAATAACACCTTTAGCCCACGTAATAATGGCCGTCATCGCCCCGTGGACAGAACCATTCCTCGCCTACCTCACTAGGCAGGAACTCCCCGAGGACCAAAATGAGGCACGCTGCATAGTGCGGCGATCCAAAGCCTACAGAGTCCACGAGGGAGAGCTTTATAAGAAAAGCACTACCGGAGTCCTTCAAAGGTGCATCTCCGAAGAGGAGGGGCGGAACCTCCTGGCTGAAATTCATGCCGGACTGGGCGGTCATCACGCTGCAGCTCGGTCCCTTGTAAGCAAGGCCTTCCGTACAGGCTTTTATTGGCCGACGGCCCGGGCAGACGCTCAGGACTTAGTCCAACGATGCACCGGTTGCCAGCTCTTTGCAAACCAAAGCCATATGCCACCCACCGCCCTCCGAACTATCCCCATTACTTGGCCCTTCGCGGTCTGGGGGCTTGACATGGTTGGACCCCTTAAAGGCGGAACCCACAAGCAAAAATACTTACTGGTCATGGTGGATAAATTCACCAAATGGATAGAAGCCAAGCCTGTTAAGACGGCCGAATCCGGACCGGTGATAGACTTTATATCCGGGGTCGTACACCATTACGGCGTTCCCCACAGCATCATCACTGATAACGGCACGAACTTCACGGCCGACGAGGTAAAACTCTGGTGCAAAAACATGGGCATCAAGCTCGACTATGCTTCCGTCTATCACCCACAAACTAACGGCCAGGTCGAACGTGCAAATGGTCTTATCATGAGCGGCATTAAACCCAGATTAGTGCGGTCCCTCAAGGAATCTAACACGCACTGGGTAGAGGAGCTCGACTCCGTACTCTGGGGGCTGCGGACCACGCCGAATCGCACCACCGGATACACACCATTCTTTATGGTGTACGGCGCAGAGGCAGTTTTGCCCTGCGACATAATTCATGACTCACCTCGAGTGCGCATGTACGAAGAAAGAGAAGCCGAGCTCGATCGGCAGGACAGCTTAGACGCATTGGAGGAGGAGCGTGACGTGGCAAAAGCCCGTTCCGCATTCTATCAACAACAGGCTCGAAGATACCAAAGCAGAGAAGTACGGGCCAAAAATTACAACGTTGGCGAATTTGTTCTACAACTACCAGACAAGAAAAAGGACAAACTCAAGCCCAAGTAGGAAGGTCCCTTCATAATTGACCAAGTCCTGACTGGTGGAGCGTACCGCCTGCGAGATGCATCGGATAACCGACTCGAGCCGAACCCATGGAACGCAGCCCGTCTCCGAAGATTCTATGCCTAGCGCCGGACTCTATGTTCGTCTCCTTCCTCTGTCCATTTTTTATATATTTTCTGTCTTGCATTTCTCTTCTTCTTCTCTCTCTCTCTCTTATAGCCCTTACAGGCTCATAAAGTGACGCGCCATCCGCACTCATTAAACCTGGGGGCTTCTTTAAAACAGAAGCTTATTCATACAGGCTTCATGCCCAACACATGTGTCACACTTCCGCATGTACCTTTTATTCACCATTATATGCATCGATATGACTTAAGTTTTGGCCAAGCTGGGTTGCCTGGCTCCTGTGCTTACCCCTACGTTCCCGATTATTCGGCTAGGTGGTAAAGGGAGCACCTTTGCGATTGTTACTGTCGGGTCAGCCGGACGTGTACCTCAGACTGGGTGAAGCCGAAAGCTAGCGTTCTTAAGGGAATATTCGGTCGGTGAACTAAAGATGATCTTTTTTATTTTATCTATACGCCCCCAGATGTTTTTCCTGCGTTTCTTTTCGCAGCATGGACATGCACCTTAGGGCATGCCTCCCAGGGAAAGGAACCCCTAACGGAACTATTCTCCCTGGAAGATGTTTCTTACTAACCATGTAATATAACATAACTAGTCGGGCACTTGTCTGTTCACGCACTAATGACCCCTACGCCTGGTCTCCATGCATTCCCCGGTTCCTATATAACCGCATGGGAATTCGGACACACTCCGGACCGTCAGGTCCCGAGGCTGAAGCGAAAAGGTCGGCCATGACAAATGATCTACAATCCGGCTAGAAGGCATTATAAATGTCAACTAAATTACATAGTCATTTTGACTGATCGTATTCCTCTTCAATACCATCTAACAGGCTGTCTAATTTACAGTCCTGCTGGGAATACTTTGCGGCCAACTCTACTTGGCCGTATACTAAGCTTACAGGGATCTCCTTCCCATCGGGCCCTATAGGACCGACCTCGGCCATGTGGTTGGGGTCAGCCTTTGCGTACCGCGTCTTCACCATGGCCCAGGCCTCCCTAGCGCCTTGACGGCAGGCTGATATCTTCCACAATCGGAAGCGCCGCCGTGCTCCTTTTAGCTTCTCCGCAAGCTCTCCAAGACCTTCGGGCATGGAGACGGATGGCCACAGGGCCTGGGCGACGCCTCGCATCGCCTGCCGAACTCGATCGAGCAGTTGCGAGAGCTCGGGAAGAAGGTCACCCGTAGAACCGGGCATCTCCTCTGCAGGACGACCTGTCAGCACACCTACAGACATTGCTCTGTTAGTCGACTTCCCCGCCGAACTTTCTTTCAAAAGGTTCGTTCAAGCACTTACTAAATATGCCGCCGAAGCCGCTGATTCTCCTTCACGGAGTCTGACAGCTGGGCACGAACATCTTTCAGCTCGACGCCCAGCTTGGTGTTGGCATCTCGGAGATCGTTCTTCTCCCCCATCACCTTTAACAGCACCCTCTCACCAGCCTTTAGCTGGCGTAGGAGGTGTTGCCTTTCGGATCCAATCCGGCGCCATCTGCAATTTCATTTGTCAGATTCGCACCAAAGCCGTGCTTCGCAAAATACTTATCTTTCGAAGTGTATATTACCAGAGGGGGCCTCCTTAGGCTCCCCTGCCGCGGCTAGTGCGGCCTCAAGTTGGGCTTTGCACTCTTCCAGCTCCTTGGACAGTAGGGAATTCTTTTCTGTAAGAACCTGCATAACAAATGATCCTTAAATCAGTTATTTTAACTGTTTCAAGTCTCGGGGGCTACTGGTATATATATAATTACCAAAATTTTCTTACCCGTATGTCTTTTACATATTGCTCCGTGGCTCTGGTTAGACCATTTTGAGCGGCACGGAGGTACGCATCTCCCGACTTAAAGGCATCTAACGCCTCTTGGGAGAAACAAGCGTCGCGAAGAATTGTCCGGCGACGCCTGTGGTTCATGGCACTCTCCACCTCAGAGTTGGTGGCAGACAACCTGTCCACATCCTCCGTCGGAGGAGCGTCCGGTGCGCGCCTTGTGTTCGGCCCCGCTTCCGGGCCAGGCTTTGGAGCCTGGCTGGTGGAGGCGCGATTGGCGGTCTCTCCGAATATAGTTCGGCGAGGTCTCTTTGTCCTGAAGAGAGCACAAGTGTTAATATGCCCTGAAGGTACGACACCTGGGATAAGGGGGTGCGCCATACCTTTGCGCTGACGCCCCGGTCCGGACTGCACCTCTTTTCTGCCCACGGGGCCCTGCGGCCCCTCGTTGGCTTGTCGCCGCAGGTTCGGCCTCCCGTTTCTGGGAGGCCGGGATTAGCCCTGGATAATCGGCCATAATGGCCACCAGGGCGTTGTCCTTGCTCAATTGATGGAACACTCCATCAATTAGATCCACCGAAAGCTCCGGATCCTCTTGCGAGTCCGGGTCGAGGGACCGTCCTGGGTCCTCGGGTTGTGGAGGAGGGCTGTTTATTTCTTTAACAGCCTGGCACAGTTCCTGCGTCGAAATCACTAAGATTAAATATTTAACAGTGGGGATATAAAACGGATGGGCAAGATGTGATCACTCACCCAGCTTGGAGGATTGTACATGGAAAATCCACCCTTTGGGTCAACGCGGAGAAAATCCTCCTCTTCTCCCTTGTACAAAGCGGATAGGGTCTTTATTAGAGCCGCAGCCGAATCCGGCCCCTTATGGCCCTAGCGGGTGGTGTCGTCCTCCCTGTTGTAATCCCACATGGGGTGGCTCTATACTGTAGCGGCTGCACCCTTCGCATGATGCATGCGGCCATGACCCCGATCATGGTTAGTCCGGAATGAGCTAACAATCTTATCCGGCCCATCAGGTAAACAACGTCCCTGTCACTTTCCCTCTGAGGGCTCGGTGGGCGCCAGCTTAGGCGCTTCTTTAAGGGAGCATTGTTGAATTCAGGGAGGCCGATCCGGACAGGATCCGGCAGCGGGACATCTTCTATGTAAAACCATTCCGAGGGCCAGTCTTCGGACGCCTTCTTTGGGGTTCCGGACAGATAGCCGGTCCCGGCGATGCGCCATACTTCGGCTCCGCCCACTTGATACATAGACCCCTTCTTGGAACGGGGCACGAGGCAAAATAGCTCCCTCCACAGTCCGAAATGAGCTTCAACACCCAAGAACAGCTCGCAGAGGGCTACAAAGCCCGCGATATGCAATACTGAGGCAGGCGTGAGATGATGTAGCTGGAGGCCGTAGAACTCCAGCAGCCCCCGGAGAAATGGATGGATTGGAAATCCGAGCCCCCTTATTAAATAAGGGACGAGGCACACCCGCTCTCCTTTGGAGGGATTAGGGGCGCTCTCCGCTTGCTCTCCGCCGTTATAGACGGCAAGACCGGCTCGAACCGGGATCATATAGGCCGGGGGAGAAATCCCTTGGTCTGGAGCGTCACTAACTCGCTATGCGGGATGGAGCATCTTTCCCAATATCCAGGCTTAGGGCTGGAAGGGCGGGAGGAGGAGTCGCGACGGCTGGCCATGGTGGAATGGATCTTTGTCGAATGCGCTCTGATGAACACTCGCGAAGGGGGAAGGTGTGGTTTGGATCTAAATCCTCGTCTCCTTAAATAGGTCAGCTTGTTTACGCGGCTAGGGGTGTGAATGTAAAAACACTCAGACCTTTCATATTCGTTTGACACGTGGGGAGCGGCCATTATTGGGCGCAGAAGCCAAGGAGCGCAACATCTACAAGAAACCGGACTTTATTCAACAGGTACATGGAATTTGGAGGAGAACCCGCCTTGCAATGCCGAAGACAATCTGCGCGCCGGACTCATCGTCATTGAAGCCTGGTTCGGGGGCTACTGAGGGAGTCCTGGATTAGGGGGTGTCCGGATGGCCGGACTATACCTTCAGCCGGACTCCAGGACTATGAAGATACAAGATTGAAGACTTCGTCCCGTGTCCGGAAGGGACTTTCCTTGGCGTGGAAGGCAAGCTTGGCGATATGGATATTCAGATCTCCTACCATTGTAACCGACTCTATGTAACCCTAACCCTATCCGGTGTCTATATAAACCAGAGGGTTTTAGTCCGTAGGACGACATACACATCAGCAATCATACCATAGGCTAGCTTCTAGGGTTTAGCCTCTCTGATCTCGTGGTAGATCTACTCTTGTACTACCCATATCATCAATATTAATCAAGCAGGACGTAGGGTTTTACCTCCATCGAGAGGGCCCGAACCTGGGTAAAACTTCGTGTCCCTTGCCTCCTGTTACCATCCGGCCTAGACGCACAGTTCGGGACCCCCTACCCGAGATCCGCCGGTTTTGACACTAACAACATCCTTTTGGCCATATCACATCACATAGCATACCCTGCAAAAACAAGTTAGATGTCCTCTAATTGTTGTTGCATGTTTTACGTGGCTGCTATGGGTTTCTAGCAAGAACGTTTCTTATCTATGGAAAAGCCACAACAGTGATATGCCAATTGCTATTTACCCTTCATAAGGACCCTCTTCATCAAATCTGATCCGACTAAAGTAGGAGAGATAGACACCTGCTAGCCACCTTATGCATCAAGTGCATGTTAGTCGGTGGAACCAGTCTCTCGTAAGCGTATGTGTAAGGTCGGTCTGGGCCGCTTCATCCCACAATGCCGCCGAATCAAGATAAGACTAGTAACGGTAAGCAAATTGAACAAATCATCACCCACAACTACTTTGTGTTCTACTCGTGCATAGAATCTACGCATAGACCTAGCTCATGATGCCACTGTTGGGGAACATAGTAATAATTCAAAATTTTCCTATGTGTCACCAAGATCAATATAGGAGATGCTAGAAATGAGAGAGAGGGAGTGGATCTTCATACCCTTGAAGATCTCTAAGCGGAAGCATTACAAGAACGCGGCTGATGGAGTCGTACTCACAGCGATTCAAATCATGGAAGATCCGATCAAGCGCCGAACGGACGGCGCCTCTGCGTTCAACACACGTACAGCCTGGGGACGTCTCCTCCTTCTTGATCCAGCAAGGGGGGAGGAGAAGTTGAGGGAGAACTCTGGCAGCACGACGGCGTGGTGGTGGTGGAGCTCGTGGTTCTCCGGCGGAGCTTCGCTAAGCACTACGGAGGAGGAGGTGTTGGAGGAGGGAGGGGCTGCGCCAGGGAAGGGGTGCGGCTGCCCTCTCTCTCCCCCACTATATATAGGGGAAGGGGGAGGAGGCGCCCTAGGGTTTCCCTAGGGGAGGGGCGTGATACGTCTCCAACGTATCTATAATTTTTTATTGTTCCATGCTATTATATATTTTGTTTTGGATGTTAATGGACTTTATTTTACACTTTTATATTATTTTTGGGACTAACCTATTAACCCAAGGCCCAGTACAAATTGCTGTTTTTTTCCTATTTCAATGTTTTGCAAAAAAGGAATATCAAACGGAATGAAACCTTCGGGAGAGTTATTTTTGGAACAAACATGATCCAGGGGACTTGGAGTGGACGTCAAGAAACAATCGAGGAGGCCACGAGACAGGGGGTGCATCGACCCCCCTGGGCGCGCCCTCCACCCTCGTGGGCCCCTTGTTGCTCAACCGACCTACTTCTTCCACCTATATATATTCATATACCCCGAAAACATCCAGGAGCACCACGAACCCTATTTCCAGCGCCGCAACCTTCTGTGCCCAAGAGATCCCATCTTGTGGCCTTTTCCGGAGTTCCGATGGCCTCTCCGGTGATGTGTGAGTAGTTTACTTCAGACCTTCGGGTCCATAGCTAGTGGCTAGATGGCTTCTTCTCTCTCTTTGGATCTCAATACAATGTTCTCCTCGATCTTCTTGGAGATCTATTCGATGTAACTCTTTTGGCGGTGTGTTTGTCGAGATCCGATGAATTGTGGGTTTATGATCAAGTCTATCTATGAACTGAAGGAAATATGCCCTAGAGGCAATAATAAAGTTATTATTTATTTCCTTATATCATGATAAATGTTTATTATTCATGCTAGAATTTTATTAATAGGAAACATGATACATGTGTGAATACATAGACAAACAGAGTGTCACAGTATGCATCTACTTAACTAGCTCGTTGATCAAAGATGGTTATGTTTCCTAGCCATAGACATGAGTTGTCATTTGATTAACAGGATCACATCATTAGGAGAATGATGTGATTGGCTTGACCCATTCCGTTAGCTTAACACTTGATCGTTTAGTGTGTTGTTATTGCTTTCTTCATGACTTATACATGTTCCTATGACTATGAGATTATGCAACTCCCTTTTACCGGAGGGACACTTTGTGTGATACCAAACGTCACAACATAACTGGGTGATTATAAAGGTGCTCTACAGGTGTCTCCGAAGGTACTTGTTGAGTTGGCATATTTCGAGATTAGGATTTGTCACTTCGATTGTCGGAGAGGTATCTCTGGGCCCTCTCGGTAATGCACATCACTATAAGCCTTGCAAGTAATGTGACTAATGAGTTAGTTGCAGGATGATGCATTACGGAACAAGTAAAGATACTTGCCGGTAATGAGATTGAACTAGGTATTGAGATATCGACGATCGAATCTCAGGCAAGTAACGTACCGATGATAAAGGGAACAACGTATGTTGTTATGCGGTTTGACCGATAAAGATCTTCGTAGAATATGTAGGAGCCAATATGAGCATCCAGGTTCCACTATTGGTTATTGACTGGAGACGTGTCTCGGTTATGTCTACATAGTTCTCGGACCCGTAGGGTCCGCACGCTTAAAGTTTGGTGACGATTGGTATTATGAGTTTTTGTGTTTTGATGTACCGAAGGTAGTTAGGAGTCCCGGATATGATCATGGACATGACGAGGAGTCTCGAAATGTTCGAGACGTAATGATCGATATATTGGACGACTATATTCGGACACCGGAAGTGTTCCGAGTGGTTTCGGATAAACACCGGAGTACCGGGGGTTACCGGAACCCCCCGGAGAGTTAATTGGGCCTCATGGGCCTTAGTGGGAGAAGAGGAGGGGCGGCCAGGGCAGCCACGTGCCCCCTCCCCCTCTAGTCCAAATTGGACAAGGAGGGGGCGGTGCCCCCTTTTTCCTTCTCCTCCTCTCTCCCTTCCTTCCCTCTCCTACTCCAACAAGGAAAAGGAGGAGTCCTACTCCCGGTGGGAGTAGGACTCCCCCCTGGCACACCCTCCTCCTAGCCGGCTGCCTCCCCACCTTTCTCCTTTATATACGGGGGCAGCGGCACCCTAGAACACACAAGTTGATCTGTTGATCTATTCCAGCCGTGTGCGGTGCCCCCCTCCACCATATTCCACCTCGATTATATCGTAGCGATGCTTAGGCGAAGCCCTGCATCGGTAGCATCATCATCACCATCACCATGCCGTCGTGCTGACGAAACTCTCCTGTGAAGCTTTGCTGGATCGGAGCTCGCGAGACGTTATCGAGTTGAACGTGTGCAGAACTCGGAGGTGCAGTGCGTTCGGTACTTGGATCGGTGGATCGTGAAGATGTACAACTACATCAACCGCGTTGTGCTAACGCTTCTGCATTCGGTCTATGAGGGTACGTGGACATACTCTCCCCTCTCGTTGCTATGCATCACCATGATCCTGTGTGTGCGTAGGAAATTTTTTGAAATTACTACGTTCCCCAACAGTGGCATCCGAGCCTGGTTTTATTGCGTAGATGTTATATGCACGAGTAGAACACAAGTGAGTTGTGGGCGATACAAGTCATACTGCTTACTAGCATGTCATACTTTGGTTCGGCGGAAGCAGCCCGGACCTACATTACGCGTACGCTTACGCGAGACTGGTTCTACCGACGTGCTTTGCACACAGGTGGCTGGCGGGTGTCAGTTTCTCCAACTTTAGTTTAACCGAGTGTGGCTACGCCCGGTCCTTGAGAAGGTTAAAACAGCACTAACTTGATGAACTATCATTGTGGTTTTGATGCGTAGGTAAGAACGGTTCTTGCTAAGCCCGTAGCAGCCACGTAAAACTTGCAACGACAAAGTTGAGGACGTCTAACTTGTTTTTGCAGGGCATGTTGTGATGTGATATGGTCAAGACATGATGCTATATATATTTTATGAGATGATCATGTTTTGCAACAGAGTTATCGGCAACTGGCAGGAGCCATATGGTTGTCGCTTTATTGTATGCAATGCAATCGCCTTGTAATTGATTTACTTTATCACTAAGCGGTAGCGATAGTCGTAGAAGCAATAGTTGGAGAGACGACAACTATGCTACGATGGAGATCAAGGTGTCGCGCCATTGACAATGGTGATCATGACGGTGCTTCGGAGATGGAGATCACAAGCACAAGATGATGATGGTCATATCATATCACTTATATTGATTGCATGTGATGTTTATCTTTTATGCATCTTATTTTGCTTTGATTGACGGTAGCATTATAAGATGATCTCTCACTAAATTTCAAGATAAAAGTGTTCTCCCTGGGTATGCACCGTTGCCAAAGTTCGTCATGCCGAGACACCACGTGATGATCGGGTGTGATAAGCTCTACGTTCATCTACAACGGGTGCAAGCCAATTTTGCACACGCAGAATACTCGGGTTAAACTTGACAAGCCTAGCATATGCAGATATGGCCTCGGAACACTGAGACCGAAAGGTCGAGTGTGAATCATATAGTAGATATGATCAACATAGTGATGTTCACCATTGAAAACTACTCCATCTCACGTGATGATCGGATATGGTTTAGTTGATATGGATCATGTGATCACTTAGATGATTAGAGGGATGTCTATCTAAGTGGGAGTTCTTAAGTAATATAATTAATTGAACTTAAATTTATCATGAACTTAGTACCTGATAGTATTTTGCTTGTCTATGTTATTGTAGATAGATGGCACGTGTTGTTGTTCTGTTGAATTTTAATGTGT
The DNA here is from genome assembly GCF_018294505.1 of Triticum aestivum. Taxonomy (NCBI): domain Eukaryota; kingdom Viridiplantae; phylum Streptophyta; class Magnoliopsida; order Poales; family Poaceae; genus Triticum; species Triticum aestivum. The sequence goes on from NC_057806.1 coordinate 117,927,540, forward strand.
TCCTTGAGAAAGCAAAGTTGAAAGATGATGCTAGCAATTACACGAACTGGGTCCATAACTTGAGGATTATCCTCATTGCTGCACAGAAGAATTACGTCCTGGAAGCACCGCTGGGTGCCAGGCCTGCTGCAGATGTTGTTGATGATGTTAAGAACGTCTGGCAGAGTAAAGCTAATGACTACTCGATAGTTCAGTGTGCCATGCTTTACGGCTTAGAACCGGGACTTCAATGACGTTTTGAACGTCATGGAGCATATGAGATGTTCCAGGAGTTGAAGTTAATATTTCAAGCAAATGCCCGGATTGAGAGATATGAAGTCTCCAATAAGTTCTATAGCTACAAGATGGAGGAGAATAGTTCTGTCAGTGAACATATACTCAAAATGTCTGGGTGTCATAATCACTTGACTCAACTAGGAGTTAATCTCCTGTTGATAGTGTCATTGACAGAGTTCTTCAATCACTGCCACCAAGCTACAAGAGCTTCGTGATGAACTATAATATGCAAGGGATGAATAAGACAATTCCCGAGCTCTTCGCGATGCTAAAGGCAGCAGAGGTAGAAATCAAGAACGAGCATCAAGTGTTGATGGTCAACAAGACCACTAGTTTCAAGAAAAATGGTAAAGGGAAGAAGAAGGGGAACTTCAAGAAGAATAGCAAACAAGTTGCTACTCGGGAGAAGAAACCCAAGTTTGGACCTAAGACTGAGACTAAGTGCTTCTACTGCAAACAGACTGGTCACTGGAAGCGGAACTGCCCCAAGTATTTGGCAGATAAGAAGGATGGCAAGGTGAACAAAGGTATATGTGATATACATGTTATTGATGTGTACCTTACCAGAGCTCGCAGTAGCACCTGGGTATTTGATACTGGTTCTGTCGCTAATATTTGCAACTCGAGACAGGGACTACGGATTAAGCAAAGACTGGCTAAGGACGAGGTGACGATGCGCGTGGGAAATGGTTCCAAAGTCGATGTGATCGCCATTGGAACGCTACCTCTACATCTACCTTCGGGGTTAGTTTTAGACCTAAATAACTGTTATTTGGTGCCAGCATTAAGCATGAACATTATATCTGGATCTTGTTTGATGCGAGATGGTTATTCATTTAAATCTGAGAATAATGGTTGTTCTATTTATGTGAGTAATATCTTTTATGGTCATGCACCCTTGAAGAGTGGTCTATTTTTGTTGAATCTCGATAATAGTGATACACATATTTATAATGTTGAAGCCAAAAGATGCAGAGTTGATAATGACAGTGCAACTTATTTGTGGCACTGCCGTTTGGGTCATATTGGTGTAAAGCGCATGAAGAAACTCCATACTGATGGACTTTTGGAATCACTTGATTATGAATCACTTAGTACTTGCGAACCATGCCTTATGGGCAAGATGACTAAGACGCCGTTCTCCGGAACAATGGAGCGAGCAACATATTTGTTGGAGATCATACATACTAATGTATGTGGTCCAATGAATATTGAGGCTCGCGGCGGGTATCATTATTTTCTCACATTCAAAGATAATTTGAGAAGATATGGGTATATCTATTTAGTGAAACATAAGTCTGAAACATTTGAAAAGTTCAAAGAATTACAGAGTGGAGTGGAAAATCATCATAACAAGAAAAAAAGTTTCTACGATCTGATCGTGGAGGAGAGTATTTGAGTTACGAGTTTGGTCTAGATTTGAAACAATGAGGAATAGTTTCGCAACTCACGCCACCTGGAACACCACAGTGTAATGGTGTGTCTGAACGTCGTAATCGTACTTTACTAGATATGGTGCGATCTATGATGTCTCTTACTGATTTACTGCTATTGTTTCGGGGTTATGCTTTAGAGATGGCTGCATTCACATTAAATAGGGCACCATCAAAATCTGTTGAGACGACGCCTTATGAACTATGGTTTGGCAAGAAACCAAAGTTGTCGTTTCTTAAAGTTTGGGGCTGCGATGCTTATGTGAAAAATCTTCAACCTGGTAAGCTCGAACCCAAGTCGGAAAAATGTTTCTTCATTGGATACCCAAAAGAAACAGTTGGGTACACCTTCTATCACAGATCCGAAGGCAAGACTTTTGTTGCTAAGAATGGATCCTTTCTAGAGAAGGAGTTTCTCTCGAAAGAAGTGAGTGGGAGGAAAGTAGAACTTGATGAGGTAACTATACTTGCTCCCTTATTGGCAAGTAGTTCGTCACAGAAACCGGTTCCTGTGACACCTACACCAATTAGTGAGGAAGCTAATGATGATGATCACGAAACTTCAGATCAAGTTACTACCGAACCTCGTAGGTCAACCAGAGTAAGATCCGCACCAGAGCGGTACGGTAATCCTATTCTCGAGGTCATGTTGCTAGACCATAACGAACCTACGAACTATGAGGAAACAATGATGAGCCCAGATTTCGCAAAAATGGCTTGAGGCCATGAAATCTGAGATGGGATCCATGTATGAGAACAAAGTGTGGACTTTGGTTGACTTGCCCGATGATCGGCAAGCCATAGAGAATAAATGGATCTTCAAGAAGAAGACAAACGCTGATGGTAATGTTACTGTCTACAGAGCTCGAGTTGTTGTTAGAGGTTTTCGACAAGTTCAAGGAGTTGACTACGATGAGACCCTCTCACCCGTAGCGATGCTTAAGTCCATCCGAATTATGTTAGCTATTGCCGCATTTTATGATTATGAAATTTGGCAAATGGATGTAAAGACTGCATTCCCGAATGGATTTCTGGAAGAAGAGTTGTATATGATGCAACCTGAAGGTTTTATCGATCCAAAAGGTACTAACAAAGTGTGCAAGCTTATCAAAGCATATGGTTTTATACAGACTTTTGGAGAAGCCTATATTTACAAGAAAGTGAGTGGGAGCTCTGTAGCATTTCTAATATTATATGTGGATGACATATTGTTGATTGGAAATGATATAGAATTTCTGGATAGCATAAAAGGATACTTCAATAAGAGTTTTTCAATGAAGGACCTCAGTGAATCTGCTTACATATTAGGCATCAAGATCTATAGAGATAGATCAAGACGCTTAATTGGACTTTCACAAAGCACATACCTTGACAAAGTTTTGAAGAAGTTCAAAATGGATCAGGCAAAGAAAGGGTTCTTGCCTGTATTACAAGGTGTGGAGTTGAGTAATACTCAATGCCCAACCACTGTAGAAGATAGAGAGAAAATGAAAGATGCTCCTTATGCTTCAGCCATAGGCTCTATCATGTATGCAATGTTGTGTACCAGACCTGATGTGTGCCTTGCTATTAGTTTAGCAGGGAGGTACCAAAGTAATCCAGGAGTGGATCACTGCACAATGGTCAAGAACATCCTGAAGTAGCTGAAAAGGACTAAGGATATGTTTCTCGTTTATGGAGGTGACAAAGAGCTCATCGTAAATGGTTACGTTGATGCAAGCTTTGACACTGATTCGGACGATTCTAAATGGCAAATCGGATACATGTTTATATTGAAGGGTGGAGCTGTCAGTTGGAGCAGTTCTAAACAAAGTGTCGTGGCGGGATCTGCATGTGAAGCGGAGTACATTGCTGCTCCAGGAGCAGCAAATGAAGGAGTCTGGATGAAAGAGTTCATCTCCGATCTAGGTGTCATACCTAGTGCATCGGGTCCAATGAAAATCTTTTGTGCCAATACTGGTGCAATTGCCTTGGCAAAGGAATCCAGATTTCACAAGAGAACCAAGCACATCAAGAGACGCGTTAACTCCATCCGGGATCAAGTCCAGGTGGGAGACATGGAGATTTGCAAGATACATACGGATCTGAATGTTGCAGACCCATTGACTAAGCCTCTTCCATGAGCAAAACATGATCAGCACCAAGGCTCCATGGGTGTTAGAATCATTACTGTGTAATCTAGATTATTGACTCTAGTGCAAGTGGGAGACTGGAGGAAATATGCCCTAGAGGCAATAATAAATTTATTATTTATTTCCTTATATCATGATAAATGTTTATTATTCATGCTAGAATTGTATTAACCGGAAACATGATACATGTGTGAATACATAGACAAACAGAGTGTCACTAGTATGCCTCTACTTGACTAGCTCGTTGATCAAAGATGGTTATGTTTCCTAGCCATAGACATGAGTTGTCATTTGATTAACGGGATCACATCATTAGGAGAATGATGTGATTGACTTGACCCATTCCGTTAGCTTAGCACTTGATCGTTTAGTATGTTGCTATTGCTTTCTTCATGACTTATACATGTTCCTATGACTATGAGATTATGCAACTCCCATTTGCCGGAGGAACACTTTGTGTGCTACCAAATGTCACAATGTAACTGGGTGATTATAAAGGTGCTCTACAGGTGTCTCCGAAGGTACTTGTTGAGTTGGCGTATTTCGAGATTAGGATTTGTCACTCCGATTGTCGGAGAGGTATCTCTGGGCCCTCTCGGTAATGCACATCACTATAAGCCTTGAAAGCAATGTGATTAATGAGTTAGTTGTGGGATGATGCATTACGGAATGAGTAAAGAGACTTGCCGGTAACGATATTGAACTAGGTATTGAGATACCGTTGATCGAATCTCGGGTAAGTAACATACCGATGACAAAGGGAACAACGTATGTTGTTATGCGGTTTGACCGATAAAGATCTTCGTAGAATATGTAGGAGCCAATATGAGCATCCAGGTTCCACTATTGGTTATTAACCGGAGACGTGTCTCGGTCATGTCTACATAGTTCTCAAACCCGTGGGTCCACACGCTTAAAGTTTGGTGACGATCGGTATTATGAGTTTTTGTGTTTTGATGTACCAAAGGTAGTTCGGAGTCCCGGATATGATCACAGACATGAAGAGGAGTCTCAAAATGGTCAAGACGTAAAGTAAAGATCAATATATTGGACGACTATATTCGGACACCGGAAGTGTTCCGAGTGGTTTCGGATAAAACCCAGAGTACCGGGGGGTTACCGGAACCCCCCGGGGAGTTAATTGGTCCTCATGGGCCTTAGTGGGAGAAGAGGAGGGGCGGCCAAGGCAGTCGCGCGCCCCCTCCCCCTCTAGTCCGAATTGGACAAGGAGGGGGCGACGCCCCCCTTTTTCCTTCTCCTCCTCTCTCCCTTCCTTCCCTTTCCTACTCCAACAAGGAAAAGGAGGAGTCCTACTCCCGGTGGGAGTAGGACTCCCCCCTGGCGCGCCCTCCTCCTGGCCGGCCGCCTCCCCCCTTGCTCCTTTATATACGGGGGCATGGGGCACCCTAGAATACACAAGTTGATCTATTGATCTATTCCAGCCGTGTGTGGTGCCCCCCTCCACCATATTCCACCTCGGTTATATCATAGCGGTGCTTAGGCGAAGCCCTGCGTCGGTAGCATCATCATCACCGTCACCACACCGTCGTGCTGACGAAACTCTCCTATGAAGCTTTGCTAGATCGGAGCTCGTGGGACGTTATCGAGTTGAACGTCTGCAGAACTCGTAGGTGTCGTGCGTTCGGTACTTGGATCGGTCGGATTGTGAAGACGTACGACTACATCAACCGCGTTGTGCTAACGCTTCCGCATTTGGTCTACGAGGGTACGTGGATATACTCTCCCCTCTCGTTGCTATGCATCACCATGATCCTGTGTGTGCGTAGGAAATTTTTTGAAATTACTATGTTCCCCAACATGAACAATATTTGAATCTTCTCTGAATTCTTTTATGCATGATTGGTTATCTTTGCAAGTCTCTTCGAATTATCAGTTTGGTTTGGCCTACTAGATTGATCTTTCTTGCAATGGGAGAAGTGATTAGCTTTGGGTTCAATCTTGTGGTGCTCGATCCCAGTGACAGAAAGGGAAACGACACGTATTGTATTGTTGCCATCGAGGATAAAAAGATGGGGTTTATATCATATTGCTTGAGTTTATCCCTCTACATCATGTCATCTTACCTAATGCGTTACTCTGTTCTTATGAACTTAATACTCTAGATGCATGCTAGATAGCGGTCGATGTGTGGAGTAATAGTAGTAGATGTAGGCAGGAGTCGGTCTACTTGTCACGGACGTGATGCCTATATTCATGATCGTGCCTAGATATTCTCATAACTACGCTCAATTCTATCAATTGTTCGACAGTAATTCGTTCACCCACCGTAACACTTATGCTATCTTGAGAGAAGCCACTAGTGAAACCTATGGCCCCCGGGTCTATTCTCCATCATATAAGTTTCCTATCTATTTTACTTTGCAATTTTTACTTTCAATCTATATCATAAAAATACCAAAAATATTTATCTTATCATTATCATGTCTATAAGATCTCACTCTTGTAAGTGACCGTGAAGGGATTGACAACCCCTTTATCGCGTTGGTTTCGAGGTTCTTATTTGTTTGTGTAGGTACGAGGGACTTGCGTGTTGCCTCCTACTGGATTGATACCTTGGTTCTCAAAAATTGAGAGAAATACTTACACTACTTTGCTGCATCACCCTTTCCTCTTCAAGGGAAAACCAACGCAGTGCTCAAGAGGTAGCAGGGCGGCGGCCACAGGGGAAACCCTAGACGAGTTTGGGCACCCCCACCCCTAGGAAACTTTCCCCCCAAGCCGGGAGGGCGGCTGCCCTAGGGGAGGCGCCCCCACCTCTCCAGGTTACGTGAGAGGGATTGCGAGGGGCGCACAACCCCTTAGTGGGCTGGTGTGGCCCCTCCCCTTGGCCCATAAGGCCCCCCAACTCTTGTCGGGGCCTCCGAAACACCTTTCGGTCACGCTGGTCGTCACCCGGTATCCCCAGAACAATTCCGGACTCCAATACCCTTCGTCCAATATATTGATATTCACCTCCGGACCATTCCGGAGTTCCTCGTCACGTCCGGGATCTCATCCGGGACTCCAAACAACCTTCGGTAACCACATACTATTCCCATTACAACTCTAGTGTCACCGAACCTTAAGTGTGTAGACCCTACGGGTTCGGGAACCATGCAGACACGACCGACCGAGACATCTCTCTGGCCAATAACCAATAGCGGGATCTGGATACCCATATTGGCTCCCAAATGTTCCACGATGATCTCATTGGATGAACCACGATGTCGGGGATTCGATCAATCCCGTATACAATTCCCTTTGTCCATCGGTATGTTACTTGCCCGAGATTCGATCGTCGGTATCCCCATACCTCGTTCATTCTCGTTACCGTCAAGTCTCTTTACTCATTCTGTAATGCATGATCCCATGGCTAACTCCTTAGTCACATTGAGCTCATTATGATGATGCATTACCGAGTGGGCCCAGAGATACCTCTCTATCATACGGAGTGACAAATCCTAGTCTCGATTTGTGCCAACCCAACAGACACTTTCGGAGATACCTGTAGTGCACCTTTATAGCCACCCAGTTATGTTGTGACGTTTGATACACCCAAAGCACTCCTACGGTATCCGGGAGTTGCACAATCTCATGGTCTAAGGAAACGATACTTGACATTAGAAAATCTCTAGCAAACGAACTACACGATCTTGTGCTATGCTTAGGACTGGGTCTTGTCCATCACATCATTCTCCTAATGATGTGATCCCTTTATCAACGACATCCAATGTCCATGGTTAGGAAACCACAACCATCTATTGATCAACGAGCTAGTCAACTAGAGGCTCACTAGGGACATGTTGTGATCTATGTATTCACACATGTATTATGGTTTCTGGTTAATACAATTATAGCATGAACAATAGACAATTATCATGAACAAGGAGATATAATAATAACTGTTTTATTATTGCCTCTAGGGCATATTTCCAATAGTTATCTCCGGTGGACACACTGTGGTAGTTTGTGCTAGATGTCATGACTCTTGGATGATACATCATCAAGATGGTGAATGGAACCCCACTTCATATGCATGGTGAAACATCCTCTATCTAGCCTTTGCTAGTTGGACCTATTGGGATCTACGGTAGGGTGTGTCGACTGCAAATAAAATTTTCCTACACGCAGAACAACCAAGAACATGCTACGGGAGATGGATCACAGATCGTTACCACTAGACGCGTAGTGCTGTGCAGCGAAAGAAGAGTTGGGGCAGCGCATCCGCGTGGATCGTCTCCTCCTCGACCGATCTCCCTCGAACAGCCGGTCGTCGGATCCCATGTGCAGGTTCGCCAGAGCGGCGCAAGTGCACCTCCTCTAATGGTATCTGCGCGTGCAGGAGGAACACCGTACGATGGACTGCTAGGTCCGATCACACAGTCGACGGTGAGTGGAGGTAGCTATTCGCAACACATGCAAACCCTAGTGACGGCGCCGAAGCGATCAATTGCATGAGTGTGCTGCACCCCCTCTTTACATAGGCATCCGTCGTGGTCTCAACAGTTGGGCCTCACACAGATCCTAAAGCCCAAAGTTTGTTTGGCCTAAATCCGAATCTGAGTAGGATCACTTCTGACTCGTGGAGTCAGACTGGGCCTCATAGGTTCCTTCACTTAAGTGTGCGACCCCTTAGGTTCTCATTCACTTGGTCGCGAGTCAGATCACATCCGACTCAGCTAGTCGGTAGCGGCCTCTAGCAAAGTGTGCCGACTCCAAGTGTCCGATGAAGCTGGTTAGGCAAACTCGTACATCACACTTCTATTCCCTTAGCCACACGATGTATGTTGTCGGGCTCAAGGTGAGCATGACATCCTTGTGCTAGCCCAACCTCTTTCTTGTTCCAGTGATGCCGACCACAAACCGGATTATCTCATAATCCCAATCGCATGGCTATGCTTATCTTGGTCGGATCACACGAGGGGCCCAGAGTATATCTCTCCTGATCAGAGGGGCAAATCCGATCTTTCTCAACCATGTCTCGTAGCATGGGTCCGGACAAGCCCGAAACCTACCTTTGTAACTACCCAGTCACGAAGTAGCGTTTGGTCGGCCCAAAGCAAGTCTGCCACCATCCCGAGTACATGCGCCAGCTTAGGTCTTAGGACATAGAACGTATGTTGTACTAGAGACTCACAGATGACATATCGCTGCATCTCATAGTTGGGCCTGTCCCACTTGGACCTTATCTCAACTCGGATCCGACTACGTCGAATCCGACCAGATCCTTCCGAGTCCATATTATCCATTTAGCATCCAATGCTCCATGGCTAGTGAGACCAAGCCATCGACCATGTCATATGCTAGTCTAGTTGGCTGCGCGTCCATACAGCCCTTTCAACTAGGGACCTTTTAGGACAGTCATCATACAATGCATAGTCCCACAAACAAGTCACGTACTTGTTGATACACATCATTGATAATGTCCAAGGACTATATTTATTCATAAACACATAGGAAATATCATCATACATGATTGCCTCTAGGGCATATCTCCAACAGTCTCCCACTTGCACTAGAGTCAATCAAATAGACATCGAATGCCCATACCTCTAACGTGCCCCTCATGCTTGGGTTGTGGAAGCGGCTTAGTCAATGGATCTGCAACATTTGCATTCGTGTGAATTTTGCATAACTCTACATCACCACTCTTTACGATCATTCGTATCAGGTGATATTTCTGATCTATGTGTCTGACCTTGTGGTGGTTCCTTGGATCCTTGGCTTGTGCGATGGCACCAGAGTTATCACAATAAAGGTCCAACGGTTTTACCAAGGCTAGGAAAATACCAAGATCATCCAGAAAGTTCCAGATCCAAACACCTTCCTTTGCAGCTTCACAAGCCGCAATGTATTCGACTTTTGTGGTAGAATCGGCCGCTGTATCTTGCTTGGAACTCATTCATCTCACTGCTCATCCGTGCATGACGTACACGAATCCGGACTGTGATCGACAATCATCTCTGTCAGTTTGGAAACTAGCATCGGCGTAACCCCTTACGACGAGCTCTTCCTCGCCTCGATAAACTAGGAACATCTCTTTAGTCCTTTTCAGGTACTCCAAAATAGTCTTTACCGCTGCCTAGTGACTCTCACCTGGGTTGGCCTGGTATGTACTTGTTAGGCTTATTGCAAAAGCAACATCAGGCCGTGTACATATCATGGCACACGTGATGGATCCAATTGCCGAGGCATACGGAATCCGAGTCATCCTGCTTCGCTCATCAGATGTTGAAGGACTCTAAGTCTCGCTTAGCCTTATACCATGTGAGAGTGGCAAGAACCCTTTCTTTGCCTCACTCATGTTGAACCGCTTCAATACTTTATCTATGTACGTGCTCTGGCTCAAGCCGAGCAGCATCCTCGATCTATCTCTATAGATCTTGATGCCTAAAATGTACATTGCCTCACCAAGGTCCTTCATCAAAAACTTGCCATTCAATGACTCCTTGACCGAGTTCAGCATCGAAATATCATTTCCGATCAGTAGTATGTCATCCTCATACAAGATCAAAAACACTATCGAGCTCCCACTTAACTTCTTGTATAAACAAGAGTCCTCTTCGCTTTTGATGAAGCCGAATCCAGTGACGACCTCATCAAAACAAATGTTCCAACTCCAAGATGCTTGCCTCAACCCATAAATGGATCTCTTGAGCTTGCATACCTTACTAGTGCTAGTCGGATCAACAAAACCCTCGGGCTGTATCATATACACGTCCTCGGTTAAATTTCCGTGAAGGAAAGCCGTCTTGACATCCATCTGCCATATCTCGTAATCAAAATATTCAGCTATAGCTAGTTCGATCCTCACCGACTTCAGCATCGCTACCGGTGAGTAAGTCTCGTCGTAGTCAATTCCTTGAACTTGTCCATAACCTTTAGCGACAAGCCGAGCTTTGTGGATCTGAACATTTCCATCCACATCGGTTTTCTAAGACTAATTTGCAACCAATGGCAGTTATGCCAGGCGGCGGATCAACCAAGTCCCAAACTTGATTCTCATCCATGGACTTTAACTCGGATCTCACGGCCTCCAGCCATGCCTCGGAATCTGCGCTCACCATCACTTCCGCATATGTGGTCGGCTCGTCGCTTTCTATCAACAATACATCGCGCACTCTGCGCAATCTTTCTGACCTCCATGGTTCCGGTGCCGCTTCCACTACGGGTTCCCTGACTGACTCCGGTATGATCTCATCACCAGCCGAGCCGTCCCCAAGTGGTCCTCGAATTTCTTCGAGTCGGACCGTCCTCCCACTGGCATCTTGACTGAGAAACTCTTCCTTAAGGAAAACCCCGTTCCGAGCAACAAACACTTTGTTCTCTTCCCGGTTGTAGAAGTTATATCCCAAGGTTTCCCTTGGATATCCCACGAATATGCATTTATCCGACTTGGGTGTAAGTTTGTCTGACATAAGTTTCTTGACAAATGTTTCACAACCCGAAATCTTTAGAAAAGACAAATTGGGACTCTTCCAGGTCCACATCTCATGTGGTGTCTTGTCTACGGATTTTGATGGTACCCTGTTAAGTGTGAAAGTTGCAGTTTCTAGAGCGTATCCCCAAAATGACAAGGGTAAATCCGACTTGCTCATCATAGATCGAACCATGTCCAACAAGGTGCAATTCCTTCGTTCTGATACACCATTTCTCTATGGCGTACCCGGAGGTGTGAGCTGAGGTACTATACCTCTGCTTTTCAGATGATCATCAAAGTCCTGGCTCATGTACTCACCTCCACGATCAGATTGTAGGAGTTTTATAGTCTTGCCGAGCTGATACTCCACCTTGTTTTGAAACTCTTTGAACTTTTCAAAAGTCTCTGACTTGTGCCTCATCAAATAGATATCTCCGTATCTACTCAAGTCGTCGGTAAAAGTCACGAAGTACTGATAGCCACCTCTGGCAGTTGTGCTCATTGGTCCGCACACATCATTGTGTATCAGTTCCAACAGCTCGGATGCCCTCTCACAACTCTTTGTGAAAGGAGACTTAGTCATCTTGCCGAGAAAGCATGATTTGCATGTCTCGAACGACCCAAAGTCGGTCGAAGTTAGGAGTCCATCATCATGGAGCTTCTTCATGCATTTCAGACTAATGTGTCCAAGCCGGCAATGCCAGAAGTATGTCGGATTTATCTCATTGGTCTTATGCCTCTTGACATTCACGTTATAGACCGGTTCCTGTTCTAGATTCAATATAAATAACCCATCAACAATGGGTGCATAGCCGTGGAACATACCATTCAAATAAATCGAACAACCATTGTCCTTTAAATTGAATTCATGACCCTGACTCATCAAGCATGATGCAGAAATAATGTTCCGACTAAGTGCAGGAATGTAATAACAATTATTCAATTCCAAAATAAATCCAGAAGGAAGCTGGAGCTGGATCGTGCCGACCTCCAATGCAGAAACTCTTGCTTTGTTGCCGACCCTGATGTCAATCTCCCCTTGTGCCACACGCCTAGTTCTTACCAGCCCCTGCATCGAGTTGCAAATATGAACAACCAATCCAGTATCAAATACCCAAGAGCTACTAGGTATGTCAGCAAGGTGAACGTCTATAACATATGCAACAAGTGTACCTTTGCCTGAAGCAGCATTCCCGGCCTTCTTGCCATGCTCTGCAAGCCACTTGCTACAGTTCCTCTTCTGGTGACCAGTTTCCTTGCAATGATAGCAAATGGTCTTGGGTGCGGTCCAGACTTCGGCACAGCGGCGGAGGTTACCATCTTTGTGCCCTTTGCCTTAGCCTTCTTCTTAGACCAACTCTTCTTGAACTTAGCCGGTTTCTGCACCATCAACACTTGATGTGTGCCTTTCTTAATATCCTGCTCTGCCACTTTGAGCATCCCATGCAATTCAGTGAGCTTCTTATCCATGCCATGCATATGATAGTTCGAGATGAACGTCCCATAGCTGGGCAGAAGAGAACCCAGAACTGCATCAGTAGCCAGCTCATCCAAGAGCGGGAAGCCCAACCGATCCAAAGCTTGCACATATCCGATCATCTTGATCACATGTGGGCTCAGTGGATCACCTTCGTTCAGCTTACAATCCATCAAGGATCGCCAGACGTTGAACCTTTCGGTCCTAGCCTGCACCTGAAACATGCTCTTGAGACTCTCGATCATATCGAAAGCCCCAACGTCTTCGAAATGCTGCTACAAATCGGGCTCCATACAAGCCAGCATGAGGCAGCTGATCTCGTTTGATTCATCAACGAGTTTCTGGTAGGCATTCTTGGTTGTGGTACTAGCATTATCGGCAAGTTCCTCTGGAAGCGGATCCCCTAGAACATGTTCCTTTTTATCATGCTTGAGAACAATTCTCAAATTTCTATACCAGGTAGTAAAGTTTGTTCCATTCAGTTTATCCTTTTCCAGAATTGATTTCAATGCAAAGTTGGGTTGAGCAGGTGGTGCCATTGATCTACAACAGAAAAATATGCAATCACTAAGCAATGTGTTTATGTAGAGTAATTCTAGCCTTAAACAGAAATACTACCACTGAAGTCAGCATCCCTCTGCAAAATCTCGGTGATTCAGGATCCGACTAGCACATGCGACTAGTGAGCTTTAGCATCACTGCTAGACAACATGCCTATCCGGTAAGCAACTCCTTGCTAATCGTATCTCTATACGACTCCTGTCGGTCGGGTAGGTATCTCATACCCCGGCTCCCGACCTCTTTTGCCACAAGGCCCAAAACCGTTCTGATAGCCTTGTCAAGTCAACCTAATGCAGTGCATGTCCGTGTCCGACACGAACCCTTCAGTTCAAGGACACCTAGCAGCACCCCAATTTTATGAGCCCACTACTAGATGTACTTGACGTGCGAAGGTGCAACATTGGGGATGGCAATTCGCTTGATATTCATGAGGGATCTTTCTACCATTCTAACATGCATAGAAAACAAGGAAGCATAACAATCACAAATAAACACATATTGTGAAATAGTATGGCTCCTTCATGGATGTTCTTCCAGGTTGGCTCTGACTCCGATGACCATCTAGGAACTCCATCTTGTTTGTCACGCCGGGACGCCAAGCCACCAACCTGATCTCTATTATCCAACTACTACATCTAGTAATGAATTTTACATAGAGTCACAAGTCGACATGCAGGTCGTTATACAATATAATGACAGCACTTTGGCTCCTGTCGGCTGACAAACATGACACGCAGGTCATGTATAATTTACACACATGCATCACATACACATGAGCCATACTATTCACATCAAACCCTGCAAAATAAAGTTATGCATAGAATCGCATTCCACCGGTTTGAGTGATCATGTATGAAATACAAGGCGCTACGCACACGTTTTCAAAAATTACATATCACATCTGAACTCCAATCACGTCGAATTCTCTGATCTCACCGATCTCATCGATCATCGCGAATCCGATTCAGATTTACGTTTCCCTGTTAACCCCGATGGCAAATAACCAACTGGTAGGGGTAGATCGTGTCACGACCTCACCGATCCCAATCAATAGAAAACATAGCCGCATTGATCCCCATGTGCAGTTGATCTCATCAACCGTGCACACAGCCAATCTTATCAACAACAACAGATCTCATCTATTGCCTCCACATATCTAATATGCATATGATCTGAATCCAAATCCTATAGCAGAGGCTCTAATACCACTATTGGGTCTATGGTAGGGTGCATCGACTACAAATTAAAATTTCCTACGTGCAGAACAACCAAGAACATGCTATGGGAGATGGATCACAGTTCGTTACCACTAGACGCGCAGTGACGTGCAGCGGAAGAAGAGTTGGGGCAGTGCGTCTGCGTGGATCGTCTCCTCCTCGTCCGATCTCCCTCGTACAACCGGTGGTCGGTTCCCACGTACAGGTTCGCCGGAGCGGCACAAGTGCACCGCCTCTAATGGTATCCGCGCGTGCAGGAGGAACGTCGTGCGGCGGACTGCTAGGTCCGATCACACAACCGGCGGCGAGTGGAGGTGTCTATTCGCAACACATGCAAACCCTAGTGACAGCGCTGAAGCGATCAACCGCGTGAGTGTGCGGCACCTCCACTATATATATAGGCGTCCGTTGTGGGCTCAACACTTGGGCCTCGCACGGACCCTAAAGCCCATAAGTCTACTCGGCCACAATCCGAATACAGTTCGGATCACATCCGACCAGTGTCATCGGATCCGACCTCGTAGGTTCCTTCCCTTAAGCGCGCGACCCCTTAGGTTCAAGTCGGCTTGGTCGCAGTTCGGATCAACTCCGAAATGCATGGTTGGTAGCGGCCTCTAGCAAGGCATGCCGAACACCAAGCAGACTATGAAGCTGGTTAGCGAACATGTACATCATACTTCCATTCCTTTTGCCACACGATATATGTTGTCGAGCTCAAGGCGCGTATGTCATCCTTGTGCTAGCCCAACCTCTTTCTCGTTCCAGTGATGCCGACCACAAACCGGATTATCTCATAATCCTTGTCGCATGGCCATGCTTATCCTGGTCGGATCACACGAGGGGCCCAGAGTATATCTCTCCTGCTCGGAGGGGCAAATCCCATCTTGCTCGACCACGTCTCGCAGCATGGTTCTGGACAAACCCGAAACCTACCTTTATAACTACCCAGTTACGGAGTAGCATTTGGTCGGCCCAAAGCAAGTCTGTCACCATCCCGAGTACATGTGTCAGCTCAGGTCTTAGGACATAGAACATATGTTGTACTAGAGACTCACAGATGACATATCGATGCATCTCATAGTTGGGTCTGTCCTACTTGGACCTTATCTCGACTCGGATCCGACTACGTCGAATCTGACCAGATCCTTCCAGGTCCATATTATCCGGTTAGCATCCAATGCTCCATGGCTAGTGAGACCAAGCCATCGACTGTGTCATATGCTAGTCTAGTTGGCTGCGCGTCCACAATCGCAAAAGAGAGCGAGAAGAGAAGCAAGGCACGGTCGTGAAGCTAGTAGCGATCAAGAAGTGATCCTAGATCAACCTACATCAAACATAACTCCAACACCGTGTTCACTTCCCGGACTCTGCCGGAAAGAGACCATCACGGTTACACACACGGTTGATGTATTTTAATTAAGGTCAACTTCGGGTTTTCTACAACCGGACGTTAACAAATTCCCATCTGCCCATAACCGCGGGCACGGCTTTCGAAAGATAATACCCTGCAGGGGTGTCCCAACTTAGCCCATGACAAGCTCTCACGGTCAACGAAGGAATAGACCTCCACCCGAGACACTCCGATCAGACTCGGTATCCCGGTACAACAAGACATTTCGACAGGGTAAAACTAAACCAGCAACACCGCCCGAATGTGCCGACAAATCCCGATAGGAGCTGCACATATCTCTTTCTCAGGGCACACTCAGATGAGCGCTCCATACAACTAAAACCAAACCTCGAGTTTCCCCGAGGGGGCGCTGCACAGGACTCTAGTTTGGACCAACACTCAGAGGAGCACTGTCCCGGGGGGTAAAATAATGATGACCCTCAGGAGCGCGACTCCCAAGGGAAAAGAAAAGGCTAGGTGGCAAATGGTAAAACCAATGTTGGGCATTGCTGGAAGAGCTTTACTTAAGGCGAACTGTCAAGGGGTTCCCATAATAGCCCAACCGCGTAAGGAAGGCAAAATCCGGGAACATAACACCGATATGACGGAAACTAGGGCGGCAAGAGTGGAACAAAACACCAGGCATAAGGCCGAGCCTTCCACCCTTTACCAAGTATATAGATGCATTAATTAAATAAGATATATTGTGATATCCCAACAAGTAAACATGTTCCAACAAGGAACAACATCTCCATGTTCCAACAAGGAACAAACTTCAATCTTCACCTACAACTAACAACGCTATAAGAGGGGCTGAGCAAAGCGGTAACATAGCCAATCAACGGTTTGCTAGGACATGGTGGGTTAGAGGTTTGACATGGCAATTTGGGAGGCTGACAAGCAAATGGTAGGCATCGTAGCATTGGCATGGCAAAAGAGCGAGCAAACTAGCATAGCAAAGATAGTAGTGATTTCGAGGGTATGATCATCTTGCCTGAAATCCCGCAAGGAAGAAGAAAGAGTCCATGAAGAAGACAAACGGCCGTAGACGAACGAATCCTCACAACTCCGGAACGAAACCGAAGCTAACGAGAGAAGCAACCCGGAAAGAAACAAACAACATGGTAAACAACCAGCACATCAACATGGCCTGATGCACAATCAAGTATGATGCATGTCCGGTTTAATGAGGCATGGCATGGAAAAATGAAGCAAACAACACTACAATTTAAGTGGAGCTCAATATGCACGAGTTGCATATTGACGGAACACCACATCAATTATTTAGTTCTCTCTCGGTTAGGTACTCAACAATATTAAGTGTTATTAAACATGGCAAGAGGTGGAGCAAAAGAAAACTACCTATCTAGGCAAGTTTAAATGAGGCCGGAACAACAAACAACAATTCCAGTAAATCCCCACATGTCTTTTAGTAGTTTAATGCAAACATAATTTTTAAACATTTTAAATGTTGTTATCATGATGCGGATGACATATGCAAGTTTTATGCAATTTTTATAAAAACGTTAACATAAGCATGTTATGAAGCATTAGTCGCCATGGCGGAATGAAAAGGGTGCCACGGCGGCGAAACAGAAATGGTGCCACGGCAACATATCCGAAAATGATGCCATGGCAACATATCGGTTCCGGTAGCTCACAGAGATACCGGTGCAAAAGGAGGCGTGACGTGAGCGAGTCATGCAAGATGGTGGGGTGATCCCGACTTCCGGGTTCCCACGGGACAGTGGCACGGCAAAAGAGGGGCATCGCAAGGACGATTCGTTCACAGAGCAAACGATGCATCTCATTCAACACATGCATTAGGTCACGGGCGTCGTCTCGGCATTATACCTTCGAAGCGTGCGTTTTCGGGGCGGATGGAGTTCGTAGTGGAAGTAGTCGTTCACGGAGCGGTCGTCGTCGGAAGTAGTTGTACATGTCGGTGGTAGTAGTTGTACACGGCATCGGTAGTGGTACACCATTGGAGACGTACACGTTCCGTAGATGAACTTGGCGCTCGTGGTACACGGGTCTTCGGACGACGGCAGATGTACACGGCAATCGTAGTGGAACTTGGTGCATCCAAGCTCTTCGGCATAGTGGTACACATTCCGTAGACGAACATGGGTGTTGTGGTACTTGGTGTTACTGTGGCCTCCAGGTACTTGCCGAAAACCACATCGGAGGTAGTCATACAAATTTGAAGACGGAACTTGGCGAAAATCCCGAAGATGGCCTTGGCGTTCCCGGTGAGACGACATGGTTCGGGGCGGTCTCGGTCTTGGCGTCCGTGCGGTAGCCGTGAGCTCATGGCCTACAGCAGTAGCAAGGTGCAGAACGGGACGGACGCCGGGCACTGATGGTGGTGGAGCAGGGGCTTCACGCGAACAGGGCCGCGGCGAAGCTGATGGCCTCGCAGGCCATGGCAAGCGGTGGGCACGGAAGGAGGGCGAGCGGTCGGCGCGAGGAGGTGGAGAGGCGCGGGACGAGGACGAAGCAGGAGGTCGCGCGAGGTGGAGGAGGACACGGCAGGTGAGGGAGGAGGCGGTGGAGGCCGGCTCCGAGGCGGACGGGCGCGGCTCTGGTCGGTGGGTCGAGGGGCTTGGCCGGCAGCGTGGCTTGGGTGCAGCTCCGGCGAGGGGCTTGAGGCCGCGGGGAAGGAGCCGCGCAGAGAGGCGGTGCTCGGTGGCGGGGCGGCGATGCAACAGGGTGGCAGCCTGGGAGAAGACGAGAGGGCGAGGATGAGGGGATCGGGAGGAGTTGGGGACGGGCGCTGGGGCTCTCCTCTCCTGGCGGCGCTCGAACGGGAGACGAGGGAGAGATCAGGGGAGATGGGGATCGAGGACGATCCCGATCGGGACGAGTGGCTGGCGGCGGAAGGGGACGAGGAGGGGGAATGATCGATGGGAGCGCTCGGGCTAGGGTTAGGGCAGCGGTTGCGGCTGGGCCTTGGGCCTAGGGAGACTGGGCCGGCCTGGTGGGGAGGAGAATGGCCAGAGGCCTGGTGGGCTGGCAGAGGCCTAGCTGGGTCTCTCCCTCACTCTAATGAAAAAATAAAATAGAACAGAGAAAAGAAAGAAAAGAAAGAGAGGTTAGTGGAAAGATTTGCGCATGGGGATAATTTTCCCGGACTCGCAAAAATGCGCTTGTTCCAAGAAAAATAGAAAGGCCACGATTGAAAGATTTAAAATCAAATTCATTTGAATTAATTCAAATGATTTGAATAGGAAGTGAGGGTTGGGAAGGTCCAAAAATGTTCGGATTTTTGGTGGAGCCCCGGAAAATGATGAAAGAAATTATGGGCAAGGTTGGAGACCAAGAATTGAGATAACAAAGGCATTGGGATTTATTTGCAAGTGGGTTATGGTTAATTCCAAATAAATGGAATATTTACTATAGCTCTCTAAATATCGAGAGGATATGTTTTAAAGAGAAATCACCATGTGAATATCCCTCGATTTAAATAGATCAACGATCTATGCAATTTATTTAGTTGAGTTTTAAAAAAAAAATGGCATGATGACATGATGCGATGCAAAGATAAAAGAGCAAGCACAAAAGAAACACACGGCGAAACTCGGAATAGCTGGAAGGCATCCGAAGCTCCGGTCTTGGGGCGTCACAACACTCCACCACTACGAGAGGATCTCGTCCCGAGATCTAGGATGGCACCGGAGAGAAACGGAAGAGGAAGAGAAGAGGTAAAACTAAGTTGCTTCTTCGACCAATGAGTGAAACCAAAGAACCTTGAGAGGTTGAGCAATTTAAAAGAAAGAGCACAACTGAGAAGAACGAGATTGCAAACAATCCGTTAGAAAAAAAAGAACAAGGAACATTACGAGAACTTGAAGGTTGCAAAGACATGAATCAAGAGTTTAATGGACAAGATAGAATTCGAAACCACTCCGGTTAAAACAAGATGAGAGGGGAAGAATTCGGGCAGTACTCCGGTTGAACATGGAAGGAATAGAACATGAACTTGAGAAGATGGGATGTTACTTGATGAAATCAACAACACACTGCCTCCGGAACTATTGAAAGAATGGCACAATGGGTAAGAAGGATTTCAGACAGCTCTCCAGTTGAGGAAGGAGGGAAAACTTGATAAGATTAGAGAACTCGAATGAAAACACGACACTCCGATTAAATGGATAAGCAAGAAAAGAACACGATCCTCACGAATCGAGATGGTGAGTGAAAAGAGCAACGTCACAATGCCTCCGGAAGAAAGAATAGAAGATAGGTCATTGGAATAACAGAATGGAGGGGGAAATGGCAACTTCTGCCACAATTGAGCTTGGAAAGCACCCTTCAAGAAGGTTACAACGGGGTTGTTGGGAAAAACCCAACAACGAAACGAATAAGCTTGTAGTGGGCTTATGGAAAACATCTCAAAATTATGAGGTGACAACCGGCCACTAACGGAAACGATTGCTAGCTTTAGATCGACTAAGAGATGAACACTTCTTCCACCAAGATGATAAAGAGATAACTTGGATCATTGGCAAGCACCACAAATAGCAACATTCCAATGGAAGGCTTTTAGGTGAAATATGACACAAGATAACTCCAACAACGAGGTTGATGGATTTAAAATACCTCATTCTTAACAACATGTGAATCACGAAACATGAACTCAAATTATCAAGAATGACATAATACCACCTTCAAAGATTCGGAAGAAAGAATTGCACTCCGGGTAGCAAGATGAAGAATGCTTGAGCTCCTTAGAAAAGAATCTCAATGAACACTTGGAGAAGTGATATAAATCCTTGATGAACCATCATGCATAGCCTCCATGAAGAAACTCCGGTAACAAAAGAATAAAAAGAAAGAGAAATTGAAAACACAAGGTGAATCCTTGCAATGATTTAGATGGAGCTTCGCGACGAGATAATGCGGAAAACTTAGAACTCCGGAAGAAAGATGAACAACAAGCAGCCAAGAATTTATTCCTCCTGAACAAACTCTGAAGGAAAGGATTAATCACTTGGATGAAACCAGAATAAGAATTATGTTATGCGTATCCTTCACCAATTTAAATTGATGACAAGCAACGGATTTGGCATACTACTTATTCTTGTAGAAAGGATTAAGAGAGATATGGCGTAAACTTGAGAAGGTCTTCAACGAACCACCGGTAGGATTTGGAAAGAACGAATGAATTGATATGATAACAAAGAAAGAGAACTCTTGAACGAACCACCGTAAGAATTGAAATTGAACGTAGCAAATGCACAAATCACCGGGAAGAATTGCAAAATGAATGAAGATACTTTAGGGTATTTAGATACATGAGAACGAAGAGATCAAGAACTGATTAGAGGATATTCGATTGATGCACCGGCAAGATAGGAGAATGATAACTGACAGCTGAGAATGAATAAACCTGAATTGATGGACTCCGGATGACAAACTGAGAAGACTCTTGAATATCTCCTGATGGGTGAAAAAGATTCTCACAATCGAAAACAATTATGAGAGGATGGCAACAAGCTAGCACCATGAATCTTGAAGAGAATAGAGCAAGATTAAAGAGAAACTCTTCTTCGGTCTTCAAATGATGAGAATGACAACAAGAAACACCACCAAGAATTATTGAGGCACACCGGAAGAATCAAAAGCGAAGAGGTTGAGCCAACTATGAAAAGAATTTGAAAGATCTTGGAGAAAAGCATTTGACTGATGATAACTCATTCTTACATCAAACTTAGAGAAGAATTTAGGATAGCTCTGGGAAAATAGAAGAGTCAGGTAAGATCCTGGGAAAAGACCTGTGGGTTAGAGCCCACTCAAAAGAACACCGTTGAAAAGATTTAAAAGAGATGTTGCACCGGTTGAATTAAATGACTTGAATGAGATACCAATCTCGAAA
Organism: Triticum aestivum; assembly: GCF_018294505.1. NCBI lineage: Eukaryota > Viridiplantae > Streptophyta > Magnoliopsida > Poales > Poaceae > Triticum > Triticum aestivum. Next base: position 117,949,324 of record NC_057806.1, read on the forward strand.
GAGCTTGAACGAATGCAGAGTGGAAACACGAATCTTCGAGATATCTTGAGCACTCCGGAATAACAAATAGCGAGAAGTAGAATGATAATGAGGTGCACCGGTATGAGAAGACATTGAAATGAGGAAAAAGGTATGATCAACAAAACTTGACTTGAATCCACCGGAGAAGAGAAAGGAATGAGGAATGACGAACTAGTAGAACATCTTCTTGAGAACCACCGGGTAAGAACATTGACGGAAAAGAATGGAGAAACTTCACAAAAATAAAAGGATACTTGGTAAAGAAATCTTAGTCCTTGAGGAAAAAGGGTGGGTGGGCGGGAAAAAACAAAGGCAACTTGGAGACGGATGAAACAACCACCGTTGAGAAGAAATGATAATTGGTCTTGCTGATGTTGAAGTGATCGGATCCACTTGAAGAGAAAGACGCCGGTTGAAAAGGATTGACATGACAATCTCGATTGTCGAGAAGGATTGGTATTCACATCGGAGTATGAGAACACCATTTCGGAAAGGTATGGAATCAACACTTGACATTGAAGCAACTCGAATACCACAACTCAAAACAAAAACAAAGGACTGGCTTGCAGAATAAGCCGGAACAAACATATGATAGAGATTTCGTCCGAAGTTTTCGTGGTGGGGCCTACACGGGCTCGATCGTACAGCACCATCATGTACAAGGCAGTGCACATGACATACGAAGCGTCCCCGAGTCGGCATAGCCAAGGACTCTTTAAGACACAACGAGACCACTGTAAAACCAACCGTGAATAGGCGGACCACTAGACGTCGAACCCCAATTTCATATCATACATCCGTCGGAAAGATATCCTAAGAGCTACTTGAATTCCCACTTATAAACTCCCGAAATTTTCTGGTTATGCAATCAGGTGTTGGGGATACAGGGGAAGCATAATATCTCACCCAAAACTAGCAGATCCTACATCCAGCTGTATCCATCCTTCAACACATAACCAAGAAACCTTCGGAAATCATCTACCTCAACCTTCGAAAAGCATCCGTTATACAAGTTATGGCGATACTCCCGAACTCCCGCCCCAGTACTGGGTGGCGTCGAGGTTATCTCACCAACAACTGCATAAAAGAGATTTTCGATGTCGGCGTACTAAACTCAGGTATTCCAGAACTGCAACGATAAAATTATGATGACAACACCTCAGAGCTCAACTCCCCGGGACACTTCCACAAAACCCCTGACAGGAGGCACCAAGACAATGTTCTCGTCATAAAACCATCGGAACGATTCCCAGATACCCGCGTGATCCTAAAAAATTTTTTTAGTGAAATTTGAGAAGAGAAGAGTCAAAACTCTACGTCAGGATGCCTTACCAGAGCGATGAGTAGACTGGGAAGTAAAAAGAATTCCTAACTCTCCGATATATAATTCCTAAATGACTCAAAACATTTTTCTAGACACAACTCGGCTGCTAAAAACGATCAAGCAATGGGGCTCCTAAGGTCGGGGAAGGCTCTGATTACCAACTTGTAACGCCCTCGATGCGGCTATATCTCCCACGTGTCGAAGCACGACTTAGAGGCATAACCGCATTGAAAGCAATGTCGCAAGTGAGGTAATCTTCACACAACCCATGTAATACATAAGGGAAAGAGATACATAGTTGGCTTACAATCGCCACTTCACACAATTACATGAATAAAGCATTACATCATCCAGATACAATCAAGGTCCGACTACGGAACCAAAATAAAAGAAGAACCCCAGATGCGACAAAGGTCCCCGATCGACCCCAACTGGGCTCCACTACTGATCAACTAGAACGAAACAACACAAAGGGCAAGATCTTCATCGAGCTCCTCCTTAAGCTTGGTTGCGTCACCTGCTCGGTAACATAGGCACCTGCAAACTGGTTTTTGAAGTATCTGTGAGCCACGGGGACTCAGCAATCTCGCACCCGCGAGATCAAGACTATTTAAGCTTATAGGAAGGATGGAGTAATGAGGTGGAGCTGCAGCAAGCGACTAGCATATATGGTGGCTACAATCGCAAAAGAGAGCGAGAAGAGAAGCAAGGCACGGTCGTGAAGCTAGTAGCGATCAAGAAGTGATCCTAGAGCAACCTACGTCAAACATAACTCCAACACCGTGTTCACTTCCCGGACTCCGCCGGAAAGAGACCATCACGGTTACACACACGGTTGATGTATTTTAATTAAGGTCAACTTCGGGTTTTCTACAACCGGACGTTAACAAATTCCCATCTGCCCATAACCGCGGGCACGGCTTTCGAAAGATAATACCCTGCAGGGGGTGTCCCAACTTAGCCCATGACAAGCTCTCACGGTCAACGAAGGAATAGACCTCCACCCGAGACACTCCGATCAGACTCGGTATCCCGGTACAACAAGACATTTCGACAGGGTAAAACTAAACCAGCAACACCGCCCGAATGTGCCGACAAATCCCGATAGGAGCTGCACATATCTCTTTCTCAGGGCACACTCAGATGAGCGCTCCGTACAACTAAAACCAAACCTCGAGTTTCCCCGAGGGGGCGCTGCACAGGACTCTAGTTTGGACCAACACTCAGAGGAGCACTGGCCCGGGGGGTAAAATAATGATGACCCTCAGGAGCGCGACTCCCAAGGGAAAAGAAAAGGCTAGGTGGCAAATGGTAAAACCAATGTTGGGCATTGCTGGAAGAGCTTTACTTAAGGCGAACTGTCAAGGGGTTCCCATAATAGCCCAACCACGTAAGGAAGGCAAAATCCGGGAACATAACACCGATATGACGGAAACTAGGGTGGCAAGAGTGGAACAAAACACCAGGCATAAGGCCGAGCCTTCCACCCTTTACCAAGTATATAGATGCATTAATTAAATAAGATATATTGTGATATCCCAACAAGTAAACATGTTCCAACAAGGAACAACATCTCCATGTTCCAACAAGGAACAAACTTCAATCTTCACCTGCAACTAACAACGCTATAAGAGGGGCTGAGCAAAGCGGTAACATAGCCAATCAACGGTTTGCTAGGACATGGTGGGTTAGAGGTTTGACATGGCAATTTGGGAGGCTGACAAGCAAATGGTAGGCATCGTAGCATTAGCATGGCAAAAGAGCGAGCAAACTAGCATAGCTAAGATAGTAGTGATTTCGAGGGTATGATCATCTTGCCTGAAATCCCGCAAGGAAGAAGAAAGAGTCCATGAAGAAGACAAACGGCCGTAGACGAACGAATCCTCACAACTCCGGAACGAAACCGAAGCTAACGAGAGAAGCAACCCGGAAAGAAACAAACAACATGGTAAACAACCAGCACATCAACATGGCCTGATGCACAATCAAGTATGATGCATGTCCGGTTTAATGAGGCATGGCATGGAAAAATGAAGCAAACAACACTACAATTTAAGTGGAGCTCAATATGCACGAGTTGCATATTGACGGAACACCACATCAATTATTTAGTTCTCTCTCGGTTAGGTATTCAACAATATTAAGTGTTATTAAACATGGCAAGAGGTGGAGCAAAAGAAAACTACCTATCTAGGCAAGTTTAAATGAGGCCGGAATAACAAACAACAATTCCGGTAAATCCCCACATGTCTTTTAGTAGTTTAATGCAAACATAATTTTTAAACATTTTAAATGTTGTTATCATGATGCGGATGACATATGCAAGTTTTATGCAATTTTTATAAAAACATTAACATAAGCATGTTATGAAGCATTAGTCGCCATGGCGGAATGAAAAGGGTGCCACGGCGGCGAAACAGAAATGGTGCCACGGCAACATATCCGAAAATGATGCCATGGCAACATATCGGTTCCGGTAGCTCACAGAGATACCGGTGCAAAAGGAGGCGTGAAGTGAGCGAGTCATGCAAGATGGTGGGGTGATCCCGACTTCCGGGTTCCCACGGGACGGTGGCACGGCAAAAGAGGGGCATCGCAAGGACGATTCGTTCACAGAGCAAACGATGCATCTCATTCAACACATGCATTAGGTCACGGGCGTCGTCTCGGCGTTATACCTTCGAAGCGTGTGTTTTCGGGGCGGATCGAGTTCGTAGTGGAAGTAGTCGTTCACGGAGCGGTCGTCGTCGGAAGTAGTTGTACATGTCGGTGGTAGTAGTTGTACACGGCATCGGTAGTGGTACACCATTGGAGACGTACACGTTCCGTAGATGAACTTGGCGCTCGTGGTACACGGGTCTTCAGACGACGGCAGATGTACACGGCAATCGTAGTGGAACTTGGTGCATCCAAGCTCTTCGGCGTAGTGGTACACATTCCGTAGACGAACATGGGTGTCGTGGTACTTGGTGTTACTTTGGCCTCCAGGTACTTGCCGAAAACCACATCGGAGGTAGTCGTACAAGTTTGAAGACGGACTTGGCGAAAATCCCGAAGATGGCCCTTGCGTTCCCGGTGAGACGACATGGTTCGGGGCGGTCTCGGTCTTGGCGTCCGTGCGGTAGCCGTGAGCTCATGGCCTACAGCAGTAGCAAGGCGCGGAACGGGACGGAGACGTCGGGCGCTGATGGTGGTGGAGCAGGGGCTTCACGCGAACAGGGCCGCGGCGAAGCTGATGGCCTCGCAGGCCATGGAAAGCGGTGGGCACGGAAGGAGGGCGAGCGGTCGGCGCGAGGAGGTGGAGAGGCAGGAGGTCGCGCGAGGTGGAGGAGGACGCGGCAGGTGAGGGAGGAGGCGGTGGAGGCCGGCTCTGAGGCGGACGGGCGCGGCTCTGGTCGATGGGTCGAGGGGCTTGGCCGGCGGTGCGGCTTGGGTGCAGCTCCGGCGAGGGGCTTGAGGCCGCGGGGAAGGAGCCGCGCAGAGAGGCGGTGCTCGGTGGCGGGGCGGCAATGCAATAGGGTGGCAGCCTGGGAGAAGACGAGAGGGCGAGGATGAGGGGATCGGGAGGAGTTGGGGACGGGCGCTGGGGCTCTCCTCTCCTGGCGGCGCTCGAACGGGAGACGAGGGAGAGATCAGGGGAGATGGGGATCGAGGACGATCCCGATCGGGACGAGTGGCTGGCGGCGGAAGGGGACGAGGAGGGGGAATGATCGATGGGAGCGCTCGATCTAGGGTTAGGGCAGCGGTTGCGGCTGGGCCTTGGGCCTAGGGAGACTGGGCCGGCCTGGTGGGGAGGAGAATGGCCAGAGGCCTGGTGGGCTGGCAGAGGCCTAGCTGGGTCTCTCCCTCACTCTAATGAAAAAATAAAATAGAACAGAGAAAAGAAAGAAAAGAAAGAGAGGTTAGTGGAAAGATTTGCGCATGGGGATAATTTTCCCGGACTCGCAAAAATGCGCTTGTTCCAAGAAAAATAGAAAGGCCACGATTGAAAGATTTAAAATCAAATTCATTTGAATTAATTCAAATGATTTGAATAGGAAGTGAGGGTTGGGAAGGTCCAAAAATGTTCGGATTTTTGGTGGAGCCCCGAAAAATGATGAAAGAAATTATTGGCAAGGTTGGAGACCAAGAATTGAGATAACAAAGGCATTGGGATTTATTTGCAAGTGGGTTATGGTTAATTCCAAATAAATGGAATATTTACTATAGCTCTCTAAATATCGAGAGGATATGTTTTAAAGAGAAATCACCATGTGAATATCCCTCGATTTAAATAGATCAACGATCTATGCAATTTATTTAGTTGAGTTTTAAAAAAAATGGCATGATGACATGATGCGATGCAAAGATAAAAGAGCAAGCACAAAAGAAACACACGGCGAAACTCGGAATAGCTGGAAGGCATCCGAAGCTCCGGTCTTGGGGCGTCACAACCGATCTCCCTCGAACAGCCGGTCGTCGGATCCCATGTGCAGGTTCGCCAGAGCGGCGCAAGTGCACCTCCTCTAACGGTATCTGCGCGTGTAGGAGGAACACCGTACGATGGACTGCTAGGTCCGATCACACGATCGACGGTGAGTGGAGGTAGCTATTCGCGACACATGCAAACCCTAGTGACGGCGCCGAAGCGATCAATTGCATGAGTGTGCTGCACCCCCTCTTTACATAGGCATCCGTCGTGGTCTCAACAGTTGGGCCTCACACAGATCCTAAAGCCCAAAGTTTGTTTGGCCTAAATCCGAATCCGAGTAGGATCACTTCTGACTCGTGGAGTCGGACTGGGCCTCATAGGTTCCTTCACTTAAGTGTGCGACCCCTTAGGTTCTCATTCACTTGGTCGCGAGTCAGATCACATCCGACTCAGCTAGTCGGTAGCGGCCTCTAGCAAAGTGTGCCGACTCCAAGTGTCCGATGAAGTTGGTTAGGCAAACCCGTACATCACACTTCTATTCAAGTCATCATACAATGCATAGTCCCACAAACAAGTCACGTACTTGTTGATACACATCTTTGATAATGTCCAAGGACTATCTTTATTCATAAACACATAGGAAATATCATCATACATGATTGTCTCTAGGGCATATCTCCAACAGGACTGAACAATGACGAACTTGTGTTGTTACCTTCTTGAAGGTTTTGTGTGATGTTTTGGTATTAATTGGTTGGACTCGGCATCCGGGATGAAAGTCCTTGTTTTGGCCATCTCGGGCTGGACAGGCTGTGTCTCCCCTTCTTGAAGGCACTTTTACATATAGGAAGAAGGAAAGTGTAGTAAATGATTTTGCATATCTTGTCATGGTTGTTTTATTATTGTCCTTTTAATGTACTCAACTTTAAGAAAGAACATCCAAGACTCATCAACAGTTGATGCTTTGGCTCAAACACTTCGACTCCATGTTGTGACAATACAAGCAAGTACGACCGGCGACTGACGTGCTTGAGTTGTGGTCACCATTGTTGTGGTGTATGTCTCCTCTGCGTGTGTGTGTGTGTGTGGCTTATGAGCTATGAATTCATGTGAGGGTTTGTACTATGTCATTTGGATACCTTATAGTTGTACCGTTTATGTTTGTTTCGTTGTGTTGTGAACCTTTGAGGCCCCGGTTCCCTAAATCTATGCAATGGCCTTCTTTTTTATGTGTCTCTATTCACAACCAAACTCTATTGATGATTTTTTTTTGCACAAATTCTTGAACAAGGATGACATGCCATGGGTCAATAGTTTTTGGGAAACCTACTACTCCACTACTATGCATGATGATAAACATGTGGGATCCTTTTGGTGAAAAGTTGTTCTCAAATTAGTCCCCACATGCAAGCAACATACTCTGATTACTATTGGTGATGGTAGTACTATCCTTTTTTGGTCAGATAAATGGAATGGGCTTTGCTTATAGTCTTTCTATCCAAAACTTTATTCCTACTGTATCAATTTTGATGTGTATCTTTAGTATGTTACAGGTTTGGAGGATTTGGAGGGTCTGTTTCATAGACCTTTATCCACCCAGGCCCACCAACAATTTTTGGCTCTCACTACAGAGATGGCTATGCTAGAGGTGCATGCAGGGAAAGATGTATGGATGCAAACATTGCAACACTCAATTTACTCCTCCATGAAAAGGTATAAAGCATCAAAGGCCCTTGCTAGACTCATTGCTTATTCAATCGTCTTTGGAAATGTGTATATCAACTTAGACACAAATTCTTGTTCTGGTTACTTCTCCATGATAGAGTCAATACCAGGAATATGTTGAATAGAAGATCTATGCACATAGATGACTATAATTGTGTTCTCCGTGATGATAAGAATGAAGAAACTCTCATGCATTTGTTCTGGGACTACACTTTTGCTAGAGAATGTTGGAACTTCTTGCTTAAGAGGAAGCGAGGAATTTCCTGCTACGATGAAATGTGTAACTCCCTCCAAGCTCTGCCAAGAGATTTTGCCATGGAGGTGAAAGACATTCAGGGTGCCTTAGGCCCGACCGCCTTGGTTCAGTGCGTGGAGCTTTGGCATTGCGTGTGCCACATTACACTCTCCGACTCACTAGATCGCTTGCGGTGGCACTGGACCGCGTCAGCTACATACTCCGCAAGCTCGTGCTACCAGACACTATTCTTGGGTGCCTACGAAGACCCACACTGGCGGCTCACCTGGAAGCATTGGGCGCTGCTACACATCAAATTCTTCATCTAGCTCGCGCTGCTAGATCATTGTTGGACAGCTGAGCGCCTCGCTCGTCATGGCCTACCGCACGTGGACTCTTGCGCCTTCTGTGATCAACATGAGGAAACTATGCAACATCTTCTGGCGGGTTGCTCTTTCTCCCGCCAAGTTTGGCATGAGATACTCGGCTGGGTTCGGTCAACCGTCGAGCTACCGAGCACCGACGCCAACTTCTATACCCGGTGGGCCGCATCCTGCGACCGATCACCATCCCCGGTACGTAAAGGATTGGCCTCCCTGATCATCCTCACTGATTGGTGCCTCTGGAAGCACCAGAATGCTTGCATCTTCGACGGCGAGCAGCCCTCTATCTCCCGCCTATCTGACAACATCAAAGATGAAGCGCCCCTGTGGGCTAGGGCCAGTGCCATCAGAGTCCAAAACATCATCCTAGAGGGCTAATCTTAGAGGTTTCTCCGAGCTCACTTCCATGCCTCTCTATGTACATGGCTTAGTGAGTTGTTGTAATCCCATGTTGTGCCACTCTCCTTCTATCAACGAAAAGATACGAAACCTTTACATATTTGCGAAATAAAAAATATTTTGCCATAGATATTATTATCGTGAGTTGTTGGGGGAGTTGGTCAGTCAGAAATGATAAGATCTTCATGAAGGCAGCTCCTCACACTCTGAATTGGAAGTACTATCTCAAAGAGGGACTCACTGCTGCTTCTTACAGAGCAAAACCAGCAAAGTCTCAGAAGATTTAGGCCTGGATAGATAATAATCTGTAATTATTTGTTAATGTTTCTTGGAGAGGGCATTGGTTGAGTTTCTACCTTTTTTTCTCTTTTTCTTTCTTTAGGCCAACTCCAACACACGTCCCCAAATCGTCCGTGGGTGTCCGTTTGGGGTTAAACGGACAGACTGAGGGTCCCAACGCGCAGGAGCATCCCCATTTTTTGTTTGGCCCGTGTCTGTTCTGCTCCATTCCCAGTCTGAAGTTGGTCTGGCTTTGGCCCCAAAGCAGACAAAAAACGGATGTTGCGCATCCGGCTGCGTCTGTCCATCTGTCATCGAAACGGCCGGGATGGCCGTGGTGTTGCAGCCTGGTGGTGGCCCATCTGTCATCGAAACAAAGGGACCCCACCCATCGCGCTCTCTCTCTCTCCACCTTTTCACCCACCACCCCACCCCACCCCGTCGCCCAGACCCGGAGTAGCAGCACCGGTCCTCCATGCTATAGCTGGCCAAATGGGCCGGTTTTTTCGGGCCGGACCGTGAGCACGCCGGCACGGCCCGCCTTGGGCCAGGCACGGCACGGGCTAAACGGGCCGGGCCCGGCATGCGGCACGCCCTGGGCCGTGCCTGGGCCTGGAGGCTGGGCACGCGGGCCAGCACGGCACGGCGCGATTAAGTTTTTTTATTTTTTTTATACATCTATATATGGCCTAACATGTAAAAATAGGCTAAAAACGCTCAGTGTGTCAAATAATAGACTGAAAATATGCGGCCCACCATGCTAAACGGCCAACGTGCCGGCCTGTTTACTAACTGGGTCGTGCCTGGGCCTGAGGGCGTAGCACGTGGGCCGGCGCGGCACGACCCGTATAGTAATCGTGCCCTGGCGGGCCGTGCCGGGCCAGGCACGATTTCGATGGGCCGGGCCGTGCCGGGCCGGGCCGGCCCGTTTGGCCAGGTATGCTCCATGCCGGGGTCACCTCCAGGCGCAGGAGCTCGAAGGCCAGCGCTAAGCTGCAGCACCGCGGCCATCCCGGCGCTAGGGTGCGGTGGTTGGCGCTGTGGGCGCAGCGACGCGCGGGGCGCGGCGCGGGCGGGCCGACG
>NC_057806.1:117959693-117979013 GCF_018294505.1 Triticum aestivum
ATGGCGAGGCGGCGGGTGCGCGAGAAGGCGCGGGCGATAGTGGGGCGTGGCGAGCGGCAGCGGCGGGCACGTGAGGACGGCAGCGAGGCGTGGCGAGCGGTAGCGGCCGACACGCAAGCAGGTGCGGGCGGCAACGCTGCGTTTTTCTGTTTTATTTTTCCAAAAAGTTTAAGTGTCCATTTGGGATGGGTATTTGCGTTAGGTACCATGATCTTCCGCCTGTCCGGCGTTGTTCGTCTATCATTTTTTTTGCCTCAAACGAACAAAAAAGAAACAAAATTCGTGTCTGTTTGAGATCTAGCATTGGAATTTGCCCTATGTATATACACTTTATTTATTAATATAATTTTTTTTGCGGGGTTATTAATATATACCATAGAACAATTGTCTATGGTCCAAGGTTCAATAAAAAATGGTCTTCTTTCCAAAGAAAACACTCTTTTCAGGTCATCAGGTTTGATAAGTAAATCGAATGTAATGAGCCAGGAAAACATTCGTGTGAGAAATAGCGAGCGCGGCAAAAATATAGGGTAGGGTTTGAATAAGAAATGTGTGAATCGTGTTTATTCCCCGCCGTCTGATGCCACATGGACGGACAGATGCATGCAAGATGGCTCATTCATGTAGCTGCCACCCTATCCCGAACTTGCGAACGCCCCCATCCCCATGTCATCCCGAACTTGCTGCTCCGGCCTCCCGGCGACGCCTCGCCGGCAGGCGGGCCACCACACCCTCCCACTCCCGGCGGCTTGTGGCCTCTCCTTCGCCCCCGAATTCGGCTCTTCTAGCCGCCGCGGCCGTCCTCCTCCGTTCTGCTGCACCAGCACTGCGCGGACTCGGGTGGTCGCTTCTTGTTCCGGTAAAGATACCTAGCCTGCTTGGTAGACTGGTAGTAGCATACTAATTCAACCCATGCATTCATCCATGTTTTCCATTCAGTCGCACGAGGTCAGTACTCTATGTTAGGTTCCGCAGTGCACCTATCCTCCTGATACGGTGGTACCTGACCGACTTGGACGTCTAGTCTTCCCATGGACGGTTCTGCTCCAGACTTGAGATTCATGTCGAATTTCCATGATTCCGACGGATGGAATGTTCCTGAGCCTTGACATTCTACTCCACGCAGCACTTTCCAAGACGCACGAGTTCTATTGTGTTCTTGTATAGTTCCTCAGCAAGTTATGGTAATCCCCGAAAGCTACCAGCTAGCTGCCAGCAAGTCACAGTAATTCCTGAAAGCTACTAACTGCTGCCAGCTAGCAGTGTTGCCGCTTCCTGCCAAGTCTTGCGCTCTTGTTGTTTCATCGTGCGGTTTTTGCTCATCCCGAGGCATACACTCCTTAATTTCCAGCCGTTCTGGAGTTCCTGCTTACTACTTCAGTGAATTATAGACAGCATTGTCAGTTATTGTGGAATTTGATGGGCTGGGCTAGTGAAATTTTCCATATTGATGTTAGAATTAGCCTTCTTGTGATTGGATTCACCACGAAGAATGACACAACAAGGGCTCTCAAGTCTATTGTGGAATTGATCAAGACTAACACTCATTTTTCTCCGCATTGATGGGGACAGTTTTAGTATTCGTTAGTTATGAACTTTACAATGACCTGTTATTTAGAGTTCATGCAAACAGACAACATGTACCTAGAGACTACAAATTGGTAGTACACCGCTTTCATGAAAAATATTTTTCTCCGCAATGACTGTTTTTTAAGAAACATGGTACAGAAGAAAATGCTCATATGCATGCATGCACACTTTGGAGGTCATGCAAACAGACAAAATGTATGTAGAGAGTAGAGACTATTACAGATTGAACCCGCTTTCATGGAGATATTCCTGTGTTTGTCGAAGTAGACCACTGGTTTGGAAGTCGGTGCACAAGAGCTAATCTCCAAAACATCCGTACAGTTGAGATGTTCAAACTGTTGAACTTTGGTAAAATAAGTCTAGATACAACCATTTTGAGGACAAGTATTTCCGGACGGAGGGAGTACAAGTCTTCCATAGACTTGTTTTGACACATTGCATACTTTGGAGGCTTGCTGTCGCTAAAATCCACACTACAGACAATGTAAGTACTGATAGGATTGATGTGAACAGAAACTGGTTAGCTTGAAGAGAAGTCCTGATGTAGAAAGTCATGCAATCAGACAAAGTTTATGCGTAAAACAGATTGAACGTACCAATTGTGTCACTGTTCTACCTTTCAAAGTAGAAAGTTGTCATCCTGGAGTCCATGGCTCACTCCAAGAACATCGCCCCACTGTGCCACTGGCAGAGCTAAGAATTTCTTGTTTACTGTGTACTAAATGCTGACAAGTAAACCAGTGAACTATTGTAGAGTGTAGTAGAGACTAATTTCAGACAGCGGCATCATCAATACCTTTATTGTTACTCATGAATTTGCCACCTGTTTTCTGAAGCCTGACATGTGCTAATAATAATATGCATCTGCATTATTTGCCAAATACGCAAAGTACTAAACACAAACAATACTAGCAAACTTGCAATTCTTGAAGAGCTTCTTTTGTTTCCATGATCACTACTGCATGTCATCAAACTACATTTGTTTGCAAACTGCAAGTGAACTAAATATTTTTGCAGTTCCCAGGAGGAATGTACTATCCACACTGCTATCCGCTTCAACGGTGCTACTTCTCGGACCAAGAGAGATCACCTTAGCTGAGACCACCGGCGGTGCATTCAGGGAGTACATCGACACATTTGACGGCTACTCCTTCATATACCCAAAGGGCTGGATCCAGGTCAAAGGAGCTGGCGCGGACATATTCTTCAGAGATCCGGTCCTCCTGGACGTGAACATGTCCGTCGACATATCATCCCCTTCTTCGTCAACGTACAAGACGGTCGAGGACCTAGGCCCCCCTGAGAAGGCTGCTGAGGGAGTTCTGAAGCAGTATTTGACGGAGTTCATGTCGACCAGACTAGGTGTTCGACGCGAGTCGAATGTCTTGTCAGCGTCGTCCAAGGTCGCCGACGATGGCAAGCTCTACTACGAGGTTGAGGTAAATCAAATAGTCGATGCAGATATCATAGTCCGCTGTGATCAAGAAGTAGATTTGACTTATATTTCTACCCTGTTTGCTGGACCCTGCTTCTGAATTGCACAAATCATCATGAGAATCAAGATGCGTCTGCTTTCCAGGTGAACATCAAGTCGTACGCAAGCAACAATGAGCTAGCGGTGATGCCGAAAGACAGGGTGCAGAGCCTGGAGTGGGACCGGCGGTACCTGACAGTCCTCGGCGTCGAGAACAACCAGCTGTATGCGCTACGGCTGCAGACGCCGGAACGGTTGCTCTCGGAGGAAGATGGAGACCTGAGGAGAGTCATGGACTCCTTCAGGGTCAACAAGATACAAGCGTAGTGCTAAAATGTGCCGCAGCAGCGAGCAATGTTTTGCCTGGAGATAACAGAATTTTGTATAGCCGACGCCATTCTTTATTCCCTGCCACTATCGTTTAATTTTCCTTGGCTTGCATAAGGGAGTACATGTACTTCGTGTGCTGTATTATAGTAGCAAAAATAGTGTCAAAAAACATCGCGCATAAAAATACAGAGTATGCAACATTGAGATGAAATTTGAGAGTTTACTGAGGCAGAGATTTCTCAAGGTAACACCACAAAGTGTATATTTGCTCTTTTAGGCCGCCGTCTCTGTTGCACCGGCCCCTGGCCTCTCAAATGCCAAGGTGTAAAACACCTTATATGCACTAAAGTGTATTTGTTGCCTATGCCTCAACTGATCATATCACGGGATTTACATGATTTCTACAGAGCGCAGACAGATCATACCACAGGATTTACATGCGTTCTGCAGACAGCAGTGGATCAAAACTTCAGTGCATTGTCATGGTGGTTTCAATCTAGTTACTTTTCACAGCCTTTTTCCCTTTCTGCTTCTGCTTCTGCTTCAGTTGAGTGAGGCCAGGTGCGGTGATTTTGGCATTTCCAACAATCGCAGCAACCAATTCAGGATCAGTGCATGCCTTCATTAGTTCCTTCTCACGGTTCGTGGCATCAGGAATGTGCATGAATAAGCTCATAGCAGTTTTAGCGGCTGAAACCAACAAGCAAAGTGATCAGAACACCCCAAAAGAATGAAAAGATGCACAAAATGTTGTTACTTCCATGTTCAAGAATGAGTAGAAGATACCTTTTCCTTTCTTTGCAGTGCCTGGGGTGATCTTTACACGATATTTGTATGTCTGTAACGCGTTATAAGGTGCACATACAGGTACTGCATATAGCAAAATGTCACTTGCCACTGGAATTCCAGTTAAGTAGTCCAAATCAATCAACTTTTCTTTCTCTTCATCACCAAGTTCATTTATATCATCTTCATCCATGGCAATGCTGCCATCAACAGGAGTAGCACTTCTATCCATACCATCTCTGCTTCTACCAACGTTGACATCAGTCGGATCAACAGCTGATGTACTTTCAGGGCAATCACGAGATAGATGTCCAGACTTTTTGCATTTATAACAAACCTTTAATGAGTCGTCTTCGCCTGACAGGGTAAAAGGAATAACAGCTCAGCTGAGACAAGAATAGCCACTAACAGATTGCAATTCACGCCAATCATTTCAGTTCAGTATTTGGGAACAACATGAACAAACTACTGATATCTTGTCTCAAATGAAGATGATTAATGACCTTGGCAGTTTGGCACAGGTCCTCATAGTTATGGTATGGTGTAGAATTATAAGCGCAAAATTGCAAATAAACCATAATAAGGAGAGAGTTGTGATAAGCACCAGTTGATGGTTTTGATTGTTTTGCAGTGGTATCTTCTCCATCCTGTGAAGGATTGTCCTTTTGTGAAGCCTTTCCAGAAGACTAGTATCAGGAGAAGAAGGTTGTCAGTTCCAATGACAAAAGGAGGAAAGAGTGCAACGGAAAAAAAAGTGTCAGTAGTGTTATTACCGCAAGCAAAGCCATACGGATTTCTCTTTCCTCTTCATCCTGCTCTGCATACTTCTCTTTGATCTTCTTAAGCTTGCCCTTCTGTCCACGACTTGTTTTAGGATTAGCAGCCTTTGTATTATCCTTGCCCTTTTCTTGCTGTGGGTTATCTGGCTTTTTGACAACTTTCTGAGGATCACTAGATTCACAGGCATTCTCACCCTTCTTAAGTTTTCTTCTCTCTGCTTTTGATACATATGGTTTCTCTCTTACCATTGATTTTTTCACATCAAGATCATCAGTGTCTTCTCCTAAACTTGAAAGACTGCTGACAAGCAAAGAGCTTTTACCTGACCCCTTGGCAGGGCCCAGACCAAGACTCTTATCAAGCAGATCCTCTAGTCGAGATGAAACGGAAGCATCAGTTCCACTGTTTTCCACTGCTTTCGTTTCAGCGACTTGTTGAGATTTGTCGGCGGTATCCACATTAGGCAGATTAGAATGGTTGGTATCATCATTCTGGTGAACGCCAGTATGATCCCTGCTTGATTCATTATCATGAGTTCCTTTGCTCATCTCATTGTCAGTAGCAAGTTTGTCATCCGATTCAGGATTACTTTGCTGCTTTTGAGGCTCTGCTTCGGTTTCTGGAAGGGTCTCATCCTCGCCCCTAATCCTCCTTTCATTTAGACGAGGCTCTGCTTCGGTTTCTGGAAGGGCCTCATCTTCACCCCTAATCCTCCTTTCATTTAGATGAGATGCCAAGCAACTCTCATCCAAACGGAAGAGGATACCAAAGCCCATAACAAGGGGGTGAGGTGGAAGGAAATTTTTCTTGCCACGGATCATAAAACTACCAACAGTGAGGTACTCGCCAGTGGGAGCTGTTTTGCTAACTTGATGAGGGTACACCCACCAAGCACTTGTAACAATTTTTGAATCCCATGCTTTGCTGTGGCAAACCTGCAGAAAAGCTCATGGTCAATTGGCCTAATTTATATGAACACTCACTCTTCAAAAGCATTGCGTGATAACATAATCACATAACACACTGCGTGATAACATAATCACATATTTGACTCACTGTGAAACATCCTGCTTGGTTCAATGTCAAGGGTGGTATTGGACTGTCAGGTTTGTGGTTCTTGATTATTGTACTGGAAGCTCCATGTAACTCCGCATGCACATACCTATTCAAGATTGGATATAAGCCAATAGCTTCTGTAAGAAAACCAAAGAATAAAAAGCATAGCACTGCTGTTTAAAACGTATGAGGTATGTCCATCAAGTAATGTTTTGATGATCGATTACATGCAAAATACCAGACAGAAGAAAAACAATGCACTGGTAATCTGGCAATAAGCTTACAAATGGGTGATAACTAACAGGGGTACTTACAAATCTCCTTTAGACATGTACCGCTTGACGACCAACTCATTTTGTTGAGCATCTCGGCCACTGACAATCAGGTAGTTTTCACTGCTGATAAACCAATTGAATTTCTCAAACCAGTGAACTTTCCTCATATGAGTGATTGCAGCCACAGTTTTTTCCTAAAAATGTCATGATATGAAGGTTCTTAAATATAATATAATTTAATATAATATACACAAGACAATGATTATTGGAATTATTACTGTATCTCTACTCTTATAAAAAACCGAGTTGGTGATGATGGTGTGCCTGCCATCTTGCAAGATAGACCGTTTGATCTATATCTGACGGATGGAAAGCAAACTATGGCAATTTTGCAAAAAGATACCCGCACCTCTCTCCACATTTGCAGATAAGGCCTTCCCTTGTTCATCCTTATCTCCCACAACCTCATTGTTGAGCAATTAAAAAAGGAAACCTCTGGAACAATCTGGCATGGTGGCCGCATGGGTTTTTACACTCCTCCTCACCCTATCTCTTCTCTTTCTCGAGATATCATTAGTTTTTACACATGGGATTACTTCCGCATGGGTCAATCACAACATGTGTTTTATAAAAAAAATGCATCTTGACGCTCCGTGCAATGCACGGGCATCTTGCTAGTAAGAGCATAATATTATCAGCATATGACACCACTAAACAGGCTAACGTACACGAATGAGTGGTTTAGATGACAGCTAAAGCTTTTTATTTGTTCATTTATATTCCACTAAGAAGAAAACCTGTCATTCAAGAGGAGGATATAGGATGAGGCTGGTTTGAACAGGCTTATGCACTTATAAAGAAAACTTAATCAACATGTTCTGATGAGAACTAAAATGTTAACATACAACTTCTGCTTGGTAATGCATACAAGTACACAGTACAGCTGTAAGTAAGAAACCTGAGCAAGCTGAAGACGTGTCTTCTTCTCGGCTGCTTTGAAAGCTTTCTCATGTGCAGTGATAGTTTTCTCTTGTTTGGTTTCCTGTTTTTTCTTCATTTCGTACCACCGTCTAGCATTTGCATGTGCTGAAAGTGATAAATCAACCTCAACCTAAAAGAAATGAAACAAAAGTGTATTATGAAAATCGGGAACATGGAGAAAGCGATAGTGGTAACTGAGTCACACAAGTAAAATCCAGGTACAATCTGCAAGCAAGGTCACATGCAGCATGTATCTAATTAGCCCCCTCATTTGCATGCTGATGCGCCCTTTTTGTGTAAGACATTAACTCTCCATCAATCAATCTTCAGTTGCTCAATTACGAAATAAATCTTCATGGGATTTTTTCATGCAACATAACAATAAATTAATACTACCTCCTTCCCAAAATAGATGACGTCCTAGGAGCATGCTCAAATTTATCTATCTTAGATGGCTACTTAACGATAAACTATTTAGATTTGTTAAACAAAATTTATACCATTAGATTTGTCATCAAAATAGTTTCACAACATTTTTTATACTTATTTACTTACATTCATACCAAGACTAATGATCAGAGTTGCTCACTGGAGAATCCGAGAATGCAATAAAATTTCATCTATTTGGGAATGGTGGGAGTAAAATAGTGTTGATGAGCAGCGGGCAGCTCTCCATAGGCATATGTACTTACAACTTAGTAAAACTGGCTGCCTAAAGAATTGCAAGACTAGAAACTTCACGTCATTCAAGTTAAGGTGGATAAATGAGGAGATTACTCAAGCAGTTCAGCATGGAGAACGTAAACTGAATCAATGGAACGCTAACACAAGTAAAAATAACAGGGGTCCACAATTCAATAATCCAAATAGAACTGTTTCTGACATATGACACCTTAGGTGAACCCATAGACCAACATTGCCAATAAGATACATTTCCGGTGTTCAAAGAAAAACAGCATTTTCATGACACAGGAAATGTATATGTAACAAGCTAGTTGTTTGTGGAACATACCTTCTCAACAGGCGCAGTTTTCTCTTCCTCATCCATGTCATCAAGATTATTGCTAAGAAGTAGAGTAATGCAATTTTTTTCAAAACTGAGCTTATCAATTAGACCAGCTACTGGGTTTCCAGCCTTTTTCTCCTCTTTAATCATGCGAGCAAGAGCTTCCCAACTCATTCCATTTGCAAGGGAAACACGAACAGCTTTGATTGCTGCATCCACATCCTCCAAATTGTACTCGATTAGTTCTGCCATAGTGATGCAATGGTCTGCTTCCTTTCTCAATGTATGCACACGATTCTCCTGCATGGCAGAATGCATCAGCGGAGTAAATAGTGCATGTTTACAAGGAAATAAAATTCTCCAAATAGAAATCAAACTCAAGCAAATTATGAACTTGATTGCAAGCATGCATTGGAGAGTGAGGTGGGGGAACCTGATCCAACTTTATTTTGTTGAGCCTATGGACTGCTGAATCCTCTTTTGCTTTATGCTGTTGATTCACCCTTTGACTTTCTATTTTGCTGTAGAACTCATCTAGTGCATCATCAAATGTCTCAAATTTATCATATTCCCTTGACTTACATTGCGTCAGCAGGATAGGGCAATATTCATCATATACCTGTGTACAAGAACAATAAAATAGTAAGTACCTTGACATGGAATCCACCATATCAAATGCAAATGTACTGCTACCTAAATATAGGTCTGCGACGGACATCACTAATGAACAAAACAAAAAAACACAGGAATAACAATAGATACACCTTCTGGTTAGTAGAAGACCCTTCTGATGGTGTGACATTCTTCTTTGCGGTCATCTTATTCTGCATGAGTATGTACCCCTCGGGGATCCTTTGGCCAGAAATGATATCTACAAGCCAGTCCTCAAACCTTGCAACAGATTCTACTAGAGACTGAATAGTATGATCATCAAGACTGCTCTCTGGATCTTTCCCGACCTTTGTACTTGGAAGCAACCCAGCATCTAATATGATATGCTCCGCTAGTGCTGGACCATAAGGCAATGCCTCCCCAAGAAGTGTCTTCAGAGTAGCTTTATTTGATTGAGTGCCATTACTGGCTTTAGCATCTGAACCTGACTGCTTAAATTTTGCAGCAGACTTCTTTCCTGTTCTATTAGCTGGTTCTTCCAGTTTATTGGTAGCAGGCACTCCATCATTGGCGCATTCAGAAGGCTGCTGAGCATCAGCTGAACTAGGTGTAACTTGGGAAGATTCTTTATCATCGACTGTATTAGACAGCTTCAGTGTGTCTTTTAACTTTGTAAAGTCAGTCCTTTCAAAAGTACGGCAGGCTTCTACTGGATAGCGATGCCGTGACATGATAGCCAATCCTTTGTTGTCATCTCTGGAAGTTTTACAGTAGAAGATAAGTATAATAAACAAACAGTAAGCATAAGAATTTAAGAGAATAATCAAATTCTCGGATTGCAAACATATAATCGACGTTTTTTTGTCCTAAGTCCTCACTTGTGCAACAGCCTGTGAGAACGAAAATAGTACTGCACGAATTAGACAATAACCTGTGAGAACGTAGTAGTGTCATCACTGTGTATTCCGAATCTGTGAGAATGATATTTCCTTGTGCATACAGCTCAAGAATGATAAAGTGTGCATTACTGCCAAGTCCAAATTGAAAGAGGATCATCTGCAGAACAAAGACATCATTAAACGGCTGAACCCTCAGCAAGTACAATTCCACTAACTTCAAAGGATATTCAAGAGCAAATGAAATGTGAGGAGTACCCTATCATATCCCAGCATACGAACATCTTCAAGCCTCTTGCCACGAACGTGTTTCCGCAGCTTGAGAGTGAATCCAGAAGGTGTGGTGCTCTTATCACTGAAAAATAGGGACAAAAGGAGATTTGTACATTAATGTTCTGAAACAGTGGCATCAGATAAATATATACCAACAACGGTGAGCAGCATCTCACCGAACATATTGAGTGGTGTGCAGCCTGACACCACTTTCCATCAGCAACAAAACCTTCTCACTCTCCCCTGACTCGGTGATTCCACTGCTGTTCATCAGCTTGAAAAGATAAGTCTGTACAAGCACAAAAAGGCTTATGTAAAACATCACAGTACATATCAAAAACAGATACGGTGTGCAAGATTGCTAGAGCTTGAATACATTCCACTAGAGGAGAGATGGTGCACTTGATTTCCAGCAATTTCTTGGTGGAAACAGGTAAGTTTAAAAAGAACATTTGGTCCACCAAAAGCAAATATATTCCAGAAAAGGAGATGATGCACTGGATTGCCAGCAGTTCCTCCGCAGAAACAGCATATATTAAAAAAACATTGGTCCTCTAAAAGCGGAAGACAACACAACAATCTAATATCCCAATGAATTGCATGAAATGTGTACCGGCAGCCCGCATAACACGACAGACAGCACAAAGCACCATGAATCTAACCAATTTGGCGATTTTCACAACAAAACTTTCAGAGACTAAGACAACCAAATATTTACACAATCCAACACAAGGCAACCTCACAGCAATGTGGAATCGCCATCAGGGTAGCAACCCTACGCCAACCGTGTGTCCCATTTCCTTTCTAAATAGAGTAATTTGTTTGTTGGAACCTAGTGGCACCAGTGCTAAAGTGAACTGCACAAAGCTTTCCTGTACCAATCCAAGTTCCGACTGACTGTTCCGCCAAGTCAGAGAATAGCCCCCGGAGAAGCCACGTAGAAACCTACGCAAGCCTCCCAACCTGATCGTGCGCCGCATCTACCTCTACTCGCCTCCCTGGCGGCAAATAGCACGGTGAATCTATCCAATTTGGCAATTTTGATAACAGAATTTTCAGAGACTAAGACAATCAAATATTTACACATCCAACACAAGGTAACCTCACGGCACCCAGAATCGCCATCAGGGCAGAATAACCATCAGCTAAGCAATCCTACCCCGGCTGTTTGTTCAGATTCATTTCCAAATAGAGTAATTCGTTCGTTGGAACCCCGCCAGTGCTAAAGTGAACTACACAAAGCCTTCCAGTACCAATCCAAGTACCGCCAAATCGGAGCACAGCCCCCGGGGAAGCCACGTAGAAACCTACACAAGCCTCCCAAGCTAATCGTCGTGCGCCGTATCTACTCGCCTCCCCGGGAGGCCGGCTATGCCGCTAGTGTTCCGCACCTAGGGTTTGACGAAAGCGGAAGAGCTGGGAGAGGAAGGAGAGGGGATGCGGCGTGGGGACTGGACGACCGACCTTGGGGGTGATGTCGTAGACGTTGGAGAGGCGCATGCCGATGAGGCGGCGGAGGCACTTGACCTCCGCCGCCACGTCCGCCGTCGTCATCCGCGCCTTCACCATCTTCGCCGCCGCAGCCGATGCCTTCCTGCTTCCTTCCTTGCGGCCGAGGTTGGGGGTTCTCTTCTCCCTTTGCCTTCGACCTCGACTCGTCGCGTCGAGTTGTCAAGTCTCAAGTGTGCGCTCACTCACTGGGCTGTCTTGGGCTTACAGAGGTGCCAACGCATGCCTCTCTTAGGCCCATATTGTCGTCTCTCTCGTTGGGTGGCCCGGCCTCTGATATGATTCTGTCTCGTTGGGTGGCGCGGCCGCTGGCCCATTTTGCTTACCATTGCAAATCTAGCCACTGAAATTACAGTTTGAATTGTACTTTTTGCTACAGAAGTTTGAATTGTATTTTTTTAACACAGTTTGAATTGTAATTTGTGGCTGGATTAGCAATGGATCAAGTTACATTCTAATATTACAACAACAACAACAACAAAGCCTTTAGTCCCAAACAAGTTGGGGTAGGCTAGAGGTGAAACCCATAAAATCTCGCAACCAACCCATGGCTCTGGCACATGGATAGCAAGCTTCCACGCACCCCTGTCCATAGCTAGCTCTTTGGTGATACTCCAATCCTTCAGGTCTCTCTTAACGGACTCCTCCCATGTCAAATTCGGTCTACCCCGCCCTCTCTTGACACATTCTAATATTAATAATTTTATCATTTTTAAAATCAATTTAATTTTAAATATTAATAATTTAAAATTAAATTGATTTTAAAAATGATAAAATTAGGTTGCTTGTTCACTAAAAAAACATCCCTGACAAAAAAAACATCCCTGTTAGCAGGCAATTGTTTTTCTATGGTTCTAGCTTTTCCCAGAGAGTAGCCTAGAAAGAAACACAAATAGAATTATTGATCCGTAGAATATTTCACTGCAATTTTCCAGTTATTGGGTTGCATACAATCATCAAGAGGTGTGTATATGTCATGTAATTAATAATTTCCACTGGAGAAGTAAAAAATTGTAGTCAATAAAGTCTCGGAAACAACAAGGCTGTTACAAGACCAAAGTTATCATGTTCAAACTCTAGCATGTGTAACACTCCAAAACTCTATCCTTCTCATTTAATAGATGAGGCAAATCTTTTGTCTCCGTTTCGGAAAAAAAAACTCTAGCATGCGTTAATCAACAAAAAATTACATAAGATATATGAGGTGGAACTGGAAGACGGAAAGGGTTTCCGCCAACCCATTCCTACCAAAAGAACAGAACTGAAATCACATGCCATTTCTGTTTCGCATCAATTGGTCCATTTTCCAGCAGATGTAGGAGCAACTTCCAGAGTTCCAAATGGGGTCTTCGAGTATTTAGTTGCCACAGTCGATCATTCCCAACATGAAAAATCTTCAACGACCAAAATATAAAACATTGGTAAGAGCAGTCCACACTCCCATGGAGTACTCAGCTAATCATGGCACCGGGGCAGCGAGTTTCAGCGTCTCAGAATGAATACCCTTCGTGAACCCTGCAGATGAAACTAGGCTAAGTGGGATTTTTTTTCCTAAAAATACCAGGAATAACTGGCAAACTGAGAAAGATGAAATTTTACTATGAATCAACTAGTAATGATAAGATCCTGCTTATAAATTAGCAGTAGCAGAATGTAACATCAAGTGGTGGCAAAATGTTTGTGGACACTGAACAAATGGGAAGAGAAAATACTGATAGTAGCACCAACACCAGAGCAAAACCATGATATAGTTTACTAAACTGTCTGATTGTGGACAATCCTTGCACCACTCAGGAAGTGGGAAGAAATACATATGATGAGGTTTCTCAGAAGAAGAAAAAAAGATGCATATGATGCGCAAGTAGCAGCAACTGATCTGGTTTCTCAATGAACAAAAATTGCACTGAATATGCAATATCAATTAACAAAGAATCAATCTGTATTTGCTCACATTTTCCTATAGAAGCAGTCCATATAATTGTTGCAACTCCAATGGTCCAGCGTACTTGCATACTTTTTCCACACACAATTACTTCCGAAAGTAATAGCTTTTTTTCTTTTCGCGAATATGCGCGGAGCGTATCATTCCATTGATAGAAGGGGAGAACAAACAGTGGCAAACCTCATGATCTAGGTCATTCGTTCATACATAATTCATCCAAAATCAATCTTTAAATTTCCGCAGCAACGTGCGGGGAAATCACCTAGTATATCCAAAATTTTAGAACACAAATTGTATGTGGTTTCCATGCCCATCCTACATGCCTACTCCAGTCTCTACCCCTCTAAGTGCCCCAAACAGTAATATATCTGAAATATACAGCAGTTGTGGCCTACGAGAATGAATAGTACCTCGGTGATGTGTTATGCACTCAATTGTCGGAATCAACCTCCTCTGCCAGTTTATGATCCCCATCCTTAACAATTTCCTCTTCATCCCATCTACTCATTTCAAGAGTGAGCTCATCTGAAAGACAGCCAGCTGCATTCTTGACGGCATCCTCCAAGGCCTCCACCTCCCTAACCTTCGCGCTATAACAAACTATCTCAACGTGGAGATGCTTGAGCGAATAGAGGTTCTGTATGCCGAAATCAAGACCACCACTCAAAGGGAACACATCATGCGCATTAAATGGAACCCGGAGCTTCTCAAGTTCAGGCATGGCTCCTGCTTCAAATACCAGCCCTGTCCCGCTGTCCCAGCAAGTGAAGTAGAATTCCTTCAGGAATCGGAATCCATTGCTGCTGATTATGAGCCTTTCTTTAGGCCTTGCTGTTCTTTAAGATATCCAGAGAAATAATAGAGATGGAAGGTCCCCAAGGATTCGGAATGTTTCCTCATCCACTGGATCAACGTAGATGCCTAGGTAAGAGAGGTGGTCAAGTGAGGCTACCCACTTTGGGATTCTGGGGAAATAGTATTCTGTAGAGATCTCAAATCTCTGTAGCAGACGAGGAGGAGGAAACCAAGAGTCAAGTAAGAAATCAAGGGAACAGAAATTGTAGCTTTGAATTTGTATGGTTCGAAGGTTGAGCATGCCTAGTTTGCAGAGGGACATGACCAAGTTATCTGTATAAGCTTTCATGCCACCATTTGTATTACTTATGTGCCAATTCAGGTTCAGACCAAGTATCCTTAGTTTGGTCAGTGTGCCCAACTCCTGCAAAGAAGACGGAGAGGTGTTCTGATTGATCTCAACCTCTGATAGTTCCCGAAGAGCTTGCATATTCCCAATCCTTTCAGGTAACTCTGTACAATTAACCAATAAACATGCCAGCTTCTGTAGTTGAACAATATTCACTGGCAACTTTTTTACCCATGTCCATCTTAAGTCTAAGGTCTGTAAATTCTGCAACTCTCCTAATTGTTCAGGAAGTGCGGTGATTCTTCTTACATCGAGTCGCAGATACTTCAGCTGAGAAAGCCTGCTTATGTGTTTAAGATAATTGTGTTCCAAAACCTCTCTATTTTCTAGATCCAGCACTCTTACGGAATGAAACTTTGAAAGAGAAAGCATATGTTCAGCTTCAGCACATCCAAAGATAGTGAGGGATCGAACATGAGAGACAATCATGTTTGATGGTACCATAATATGTTCTTGAGCATGATAGTTCAGGGATAGTCGACGAACCTTATCATACGGCAATGAGTTGAGTTTTTTATCACCAGAAAATGTCACAAAATTTTCTTCAATTGACTTGGATATTATTAGGTCAAGAATCATATCATGGACACGGCAAGCATCAGCTCGACCATCATACTGGATTTCAACTGGTTCAATCAAGCTTCTGTTGATCAGCTCAATGAAATAGCCTTCTCCTACTTCCTCCAGATCCTGTCCACCTGCTGGATTGATGAAACCTTCAGCAATCCATCTCCTTACCAGCCGATCCCTCTTGATCTCATAATCTTCAGGGAATATACTTAGATATAGCAAACATGTCTTCAAATGGTAGGGGAGATCATTGTAACTAAGGAACAATATTTTTTTCATCTCTTCCATGTCTAAATCCTTTTCAAGTGCTGAACCAATAGAATTCCGTATCCTCAGCCATTCTTCTTTGGTACTAGCTTTATTTGCCAATAAGCTAGCTACTGTAATGATCGCCAATGGCACGCCACCACATTTTTTTAATATTTCATCTGAAACTTCCCTCAGTTGAAGAGGGCATCCACCTTCAGAGCCAAACGCTCGTTTGAAAAATAAGCTCTTAGAGTGAGTTGCACTAAGAGGCTTTATTTCATACACACGATCATGGTGCTGAGAGCTGCAATACTTGGCTACGGTGATGATACGCGTTGTTGTAAGTATTCTGCTGGATGAATTATTTTCAGGAAAAGCACATTTGATTGTTCTCCATACTGGTGTGCCCCATATATCATCGATTACTATGAAGTACCTATCACAAACTTTACAAGTTAAAACATGTATTCCTAAAGCTGCAACCGGTGAAGCAGTAGTAAGCAAAGCGTACATATATTATCCTATGGATGAAATTGATGTAGCATTAACACAAAGTTCATACGGATGTATAATAAATTAGTGATGACACCACATGCATATTAGACCAAAATAAGATTGCCATGAGTAAATAAGGTTGCATACCTTTTATGCCTGAGGAACTGTCTTATTTTGTTGATGAGTTGCTGCTCATCCCATGCTTCATTGCTGGTGCACTCTTGCCAGCAGATCTGAGAGAGTATATTTCTCAAAATCTTCTTCAGATCAGGTTTTTGGGACACCGACACGAAAGCTTGATATTCAAATTGCCCTTCGAGCTTCTGGTACACTTGATTAGCGAGAGTAGTCTTTCCAAGGCCTCCAAATCCAACAATGGACACCACCTTTAGCTGCTGCGCCGTTGAACATTCCCCTTCTGTTAGCAACTTGATGAGTTTATCCCTTGGGCCATCGATGCCAATGAGCCTCGTCATCTCCATGAAAAATGCTGGTAAGCGGGGATCTATGCTTGTCCTACTCGGCCTGGAGAAAACATCATCAACCTTGTACCTCACACGCCGACTACTAACCTCAATAGCTCTTTGTTTGAGAACTTTGATTTTCTTGGCCATCCGATGGCGTGTCTTGGAATTTGTCATTAAATCCATGCACCTGCTCAGGAGTCCCTTGCAGCCACGGGATTTGCGGCTGGACTCGGCACCCAGGGACAGCATGAAACTGTCAATGCCACCCTCGATGTCGTAGGACAGCTCCCGCACTGCCTTAATCCAGCACTTGGACAGCTCATCAGGGTCCTCAAACTCGGATATCTTCTTCAGGAAAGCATGAATGCTCTCAAGCTCAGCTTTAAGGAACATGATATCACCCTTCACACTGGTGAGAAGTTTATATTCATCAGAGAGCAAAGCACCCAGCTTCCGTAGCACAGAACCCATGGCCCCATGTGTTGCACATACAGTGGCCTCCATCACCCTGTCTCTGGGCTTAAGTTTTTGTGTCCCTGCCACTTTGAAGGTTCAAGCCTTTCATACACGCATAACCTTTCAAAGTATGCATAAACAAGACATTAAAATGATTGCTCAAGTGAAGACGGCATAGCGAGTGAGCAGGTCAGGTGCCCGCAGAATCTTACCATATAAAAAGCACAGATGGTACAAAGCACATTTCAAAAGCAGTCAAGTTGTCAAGAAGGAAAGGAAGTGTGAATTGCCTGCACCACGATTGCAAAGTCAGTCGTTTAGTCAAGAGAAGAAGTCATAAGCCACCAAATGAGAAGACTATTAACGTATAACGATATCAACATTCCAATAATCTAGGAGTATATCAAGTGGAAAGATATAAATCACCATAGATCCACCTAAACTAGTAAATGAAAGAAAGGGCAGGGCAATAAAGCTAAACAAAAGGAATAGGTTTCTTCCTCACATGCTAAACATGGTACCGGTCTCGAGACCAGTGAACCTGACAAGGTTGGGATTATGGCTCTGAAGAGCGAAGGTAGGCCAGCCATGGTGTCTGATGTAAGAGGGATGAAGACAGAGACCGTGATTAGATCTTTACTACAGTTTATTCTTCTCATTGCTTAATTGATGAAGCCTACATGGTGTGTCCCTTTTGTGGGCAAAAATCGTCTTGAACACCAAGAACAGAATTACCACTTTCCTACTAAACCATATCTCCATCATCATATTTAAATTAATCTTTCCTAACCATATGTGCACATGATTTCGAAGGTTTAACTTTGACCGCCGATTTGATACAAAGTCGACACAACTGGAAAGTGTTTTTCAATCCAACAATATGAATTTATATAACGTAATCGACGTGTTGTCGAACAAAGTCTTAATCAAAGACAATTCTTGGGAAGTATGTGCACCTTAGATTTCTGGGCGGAGGAAGTATCTTCCCTTTACCAGATAACTTCCCCTAGTTACTTGGAGAAAATATTGTCAACATGCGCCTCCGTGCGCTCCTCTGCCCATAACAGGAGCAAATAAGTAATGATCACCTACCACGAGGTAATATGTGATTACTTCAGCGGCCAATGCCAGATTAGTAAATTAACACAGTTGTGCAAATATGGACTTTGCTACATTAGTCCACGACTCCACACACTAACCACCATAGCAAATATAAAACTGGGAAGCGGACAAGGTTAGGAAATTTTCTTGAGCAAAAACAAAAGGCAGTGGAAATTTCTTGTGTGGACACCCAAGACTATTTGTTAGGAGGTCAGACTCAGCTTCGAGGAACATGACATCGCCATTCACATTTGTAAGAAGATCGTAATATGTTTCTCTGAAGAGAAGATTGTACTCCAGATCGCCATTCACATTCCCAGAAGCAAATGTGGCACCATTTTCAGCTACCTCGGTCGATCAGAATTATTTAAAAAACTAATCAATTCATTGGTGAAACCAAAAGGTAAATTAAGCTAAACAAGACAGTGATTCAGTAACTGAGCTGTTGTGCCGAGTGAAGTTTCTAGGCATGTGAAAGAGAAGAACAAATTGCACAAAGAAGAACTGAAGACCGGTCACTGTCAAAAGGAGAGAATTTCAACACACAGGAAAGAATAGAAGTGTGCAGATTCATTACCTCATATCACGGCATCATCAGTCACCAATCATCTACCTCAGCCAGTAAAAACCATCCAAAAAGGGAAAAGGCATCAGTGACCGAATGACAAAAGGCAAATTAAGCTGAAGGGGACGGTGTATCGAGCATGCGATTTCTTTGAGGTTACCCCCGGAAGCACGATCCGTCAGCAGAGCCGCCGAAGGTAGATCTTCCCACGGATACGATGTATCTCCAAGATAAGGGATCCTCGAAGAAAGGAGATCGTCTTGGTCCGATTGCCCAGCCAGTTAAACATCAGGGGATCCCCGTGATAAAAATAATAAGAAGAAGAGGCAGGATGAACGCGGCACGAATTGCTGGCGTTGTGGCAGTAGAAGTTCGCCGGATGCAGTAGATGTACAGGCAGTGGTAGCGGGATAGGAGCGGGGAGCAACGGCACGGCACAAGGCAGGGGGGCGGCGTAGGTTGCCATCGCCGTCGTCGGAGAAGTTCGCCGGAGAGAGAGGGGGAAGAAGATGCTTGGGCTGTTGGGCTAACTATACTGGGCCTTCCCTAAAGAAACTAATAATACCGGGGGGTCCATGGAGGGAGCTCCTATACAGCGCCGCCTTGCTGGGCCGGCCCACTAACGCGCAAAGCCAGCGAAAAACAAAATCCTAAAAGAAAGTTTATGCTCCCACGAATCGAACTTACGCGGACCCTCAAAAAA
>NC_057806.1:117979348-117998380 GCF_018294505.1 Triticum aestivum
GAACTTACGCCACAGGCATAGTACACCCGCTCGGCAAACCAATACGGCTACCTATTACTTCCTCCGTTCTAAAATAGATGACTCAATTTTGTATTAACTTTGATATAAAATTAATATAAAATTGAGTCATCTATTTTGAAACGGAGGGAGTACTAGTTATCAGTTGAAACTCGAGAATTCCTAAGGACTAGTGGCTGCGCGGTTCCAAATAATTGAAAGTTCATAAATTTTAAAACTGTTTTCAGATTTTTTTTCAGAAAAGAAAAGGCTCACGTATTCAAAAAAGTTCACGAATATTGAAAACATTTCACAAAATTTAAAAAAGACCATTAATTTAAGAAAAGTTCATGAGTTTGAAAAAAGTTCACAAGTCTAAAAAAAGTTCATGGATTTGAAAAAGTTCACGAAATACAAAAATGTTCAAGGAAATTGGAAAAAGTTAACTAATTTGAGAAAAAAATTCATGAATTTGAAGAAAAAAATTCATCAATTCTTTAAAGAAATTTCATTAAATTGACAAAAATTTCATCAACCTTCAAAAGAGTTCATTGAATTTGAAAAATAGTTCACTGATTTTGAAAAAGTTTAATAAATTTGAAAAAAGTTAATCGAATTTGAAAAAAGTTCATAAAATTTTAAGAAAAATTATCAGATTTGAAAAAAAGTTCATCAAATTTGAAAAAAAAAATCATCCATTTTGAAAAAAGGTTCACGAATTTTACAATAACCACACATTAAGAAAATAAAAAAGGATGGGAAAAAAGAAAAAGAATAAACCGAACTAAAGAAAGAAATAAAATAATAAAAAACAAGTTAATGTAACAACAGCATTTTATGGCCTGGTGGTTTGAACGCAGTGTTGGCAACCGAAGGGTTGCAAGTTTGACTCTTCGTTACTCCTGCACTTTTTTTGACCTCCTTTAAAGAAAGGAGATAAACTAGAATGTCCCGAGCCCATCAAGACGCGCCATTCAAAATATAATTTTCTACAGCGTGAAAAATTTTGAACTTTTTTTGTGGATATACATACATACGCATATATACTACCTATGTGTAAAATTTAATACTAACATCATACTTTCACACGTGGCGTACAAGAAAAGACAAATACCTATTTCCAAAATGGGCTGGCTTTTTTTTTTGTTATTGGGCTGGAAATTTTCTGTACAGCCTACAAATCACAATATCTTCAAATGATTTTTCACATGCTCGTGGTGAACACATATAAGTCTTCGTGGAATTTTTTAAATTATTTTCAAAACTTTTAAATATGATTTTCTATTTTTTTTCAAAAAAGGGCTCCAAGGAGACCGGGTCTTACTAACAAACTAGGGGTCAGACTCTGCATCCCCTAGGGCTGCTCCATTTCTGACCCATTAGCAATCAGCTATTTCAATCATCAACCATGGAAATCGATCCAACTCCGTCAAAATCATCAGGTGTACCCCTTGCAAAGGTGCAAGGTCACTCCCACTTTCTTTCTCTCAAGGTGACAAGTGGAAGTGATGCACTCATTTGTCGTAACCTGCGAGTTTTTTGTTTTTCTTCTAGAGTTTTCAAAATGTTTTTATCTCTGTATGCAAATCACGAACCTTTTTAGCTTGTGTTTCTCACATTGAGATCTGTGAAACTGGATTTCAGACAGATTAAAAAAATGAAAAATGAAAAAAATGGGAACAAAAAAACGAAAACCAAAAAAGGAGGGATACCGGAAGCACGACCGTGCTTCACACTGAAGCACATTTTTGTGTTTCACTTTTCTTGAGAAGCACAAATTGTACTTCACGCGGGCGGTGCATAGGTATGCTTTTCACTTTCGAGAGAGCAAAGGTTGTGCTTCACGCAGTGGACAACTGTGCTTTTCATTTTATGGGAAACACATGTGCTTCACGCGGTGCACAACTGTGTTTTTCACTTTTCAGGAAGCACATGTTGTGCTTCACGCGGTGCACAACTGTCCTTTTCACTTTTCAGGAAGCACATGTTTGTGATTTCACACAATGCACACTGTGTTTTCATTTCTTGGAAAGCACAAGTTGTACTTCACAATTATGCTTCATGCCGGAAAAAAACTGGGAAAATTGATATTTTTTTCTTAGGATACTAGAAAAAACAAAGCAAAATCCAAAAAAACAAGAAACGTGTATAGAAGACAAAAATACACGCTCTCGCAGGTTCTGCGCGCAACACATGGCAACGACTGGATGCACCACTTGACAGCTGCATGTGCGTCCTCAAGCGTTTATTATGCCCCGAGCGCAAGGGGTACCTTTTGGATAGTTGCTTCCCTCTGCTTCACATCTGGGGTTTCTATGTGACGCAAGATGTTGTATACGACTCGATCCCGGTGCATTATAGTGGCTTAGTAAAAAGGGTAGCGTAGCGGCTCGGGGACAATATAGCGAGTTGGTTCGGGTACTATAACGACTTGGTGACTGTAGCAACTGGTTTTTTAGTCAATTTATTTGATTTCAAACGTCTTCTAAAAAATAATGTTTTTAAAATATGAATACATTTTTTGATTTTTTTTATTTAGAGTAGTTTTTTAATTGGAACATATTTCAAAAACACGGATATTTCTAGAAAAATCCAAATATTTTTCTGGAAATATAAAAAATTGGATGGGTGAACATTTTTTAATTTGTGAATAAAATTTAAAAAAAGGAACATTTTTTGAAATTCCAAACAATTTTTTAAACACAAACATTTTTTGAATTTGAGTACAAATTCTGAAAACGAGAACATTGTCTGAAATTTTAAACAATTTTTCGAAACACAAAACATTTCCTAGACATTTATTTAAGGAAAAAACTAACGCTCACACGTGTGGCATCTTGCACATCGCCCACACGCCTCCATCTCCACTCATTTTGTCATGTATGAACATATGACATCAGCAGGAATTTTTTTGATTTTCGGCTTAAAAATGTTTTATCTCTCCTAATTAAAAAATCGAATTAAAAACCCGTTTTCACCGTTAAATCCGTCTCGACGAGATCTTCAAAACTAGACCCCATGTTGATATGTTTCGATAAAAAAAAATTCTACCCAAAAGTTGCCATGATATTTACACTATAGTTGCCATAGTGCTTAAACTAAAGTTGCCATGTGGCAATTTTAGTTTGTAGAGCATAGCAGTCTTAGTTTTTTTATGATGGCAATCTCAGTACTTTGACCTGAAAATTATTTTTTGTATAAACCATGGCAATTTTAAGTGCATGTATCATGGCAATTTTAGTTTATAGTTCATTGCAAGTCTAGTTTCTTAATTTCTCATTTTATAATATGTCAAAATTTACTTTTAAATGTAGAAGAAAATAGCTGAAATATATCATGACAACTTCAGTGTAGACACCATGACAATTCATGTGCAATAGACATGGCAACTTTGAGCCCCAAAAAAATCGTAGAAATATATAGATATGTTTGACGCCCCCGATTCAATCTTACACTAATCATACACGCAAACGTGTACGATCAAGATCAGAAACTCACGGGAAGATATCATAACACAACTCTACAAATAAAATAAGTCATACAAGCATCATATTACAAGCCAGGGGCCTCGAGGGATCGAATACAAGAGCTCGATCATAGACTAGTCAGCGGAAGCAACAATATCTGAGTACAGACATAAGTTAAACAAGTTTGCCTTAAGAAGGCTAGCACAAACTGGGATACAGATCGAAAGAGGCGCAGGCCTCCTGCCTGGGATCCTCCTAAACTACTTTTGGTCGTCGTCAGCGGCCTGCACGTAGTAGTAGGCATCTCCAATGTAGTAGGAGTCGTCGTCGACGGTGGCGTCTGGCTCCTGGGCTTCATCGTCTGATCGCAGCAATCGGGTATAGGAAAGGAGAAAAGGGGGAGCAAAGCAACCGTGAGTACTTGTTACGGCATATCTTTCTCAAGGTAGTTTTGGTGATTGATGACAACATGTTTGCGGACTAATCATGTGCTTTGAATAGTCCACAAATTCACCCCTGGCACGAGACGTTTCCTTCCCTTCGGAGTGTCCTTCAAGACGGTGTAGCTCTTTTGTTTCTCTCTTGGTGGACTAGTTGTGTAGAGGGCACCGTACTATCAAGAGGGGGTCCACTGGGGTATTGCATGGGTGGAATCAACACGTACACATCAGCCTCTCACCCTCCGAGCCAGTCCATTCCTTTGTAGAGATCTCTCTCCACTTTTCCTTGTCCTGTCTGGGTCCCAGCGGTAGTACCGCGCAACCCAGCCGTAGTACCGCTGAGGAGACACAAGCGGCAGTACAGCTCCACAGCGATAGTACCGCCCTTGTCTCCACAGCAGTAGTACCGCTGGGGTGCCTGGCACCACCGCCTCGTCCTCAGCCTCTTTGGAGATATTCTCTCTCTCTCTTCAGTGTCCCAGTGGTAGTACCGCACTACCAGCGGTAGTACGGCCGAAGGGTCCCAAGCGGCAGTACCGCTCCACAGCGGTAGTACCGCCCGTGACCCCGCTGCCGTAGTACCGCTGGGCTGTCTGGCTCCTACCGCCTCGACTCGAGGGGTCTTTTTCTCGTGCCGGGTTTTGCGGCACTAGTTGCGGTTGTAGAGGCGGTAGTACCGTTTCAGGAGTGGTAGTACCGCCCCTACCACCGCGGTAGTACCGCGTTGGGTCCTTTTCCCTACTAGTCTCCTCTGCGCGGCAGTGCCGCTGGCTGGTGCGGCAGTACCGCTGACCTAGCGGTAGTACTGCCCCCTCTTAGCGGTAGTACCG
This sequence comes from Triticum aestivum, assembly GCF_018294505.1. Lineage (NCBI taxonomy): Eukaryota > Viridiplantae > Streptophyta > Magnoliopsida > Poales > Poaceae > Triticum > Triticum aestivum. The sequence continues at coordinate 117,984,083 of NC_057806.1, forward strand.
CCCTGTGCGGGGCTGGTTGGTGGGGGGCAACGGTTGGTTTGTTGCCCCCACTATAAAAGGGAGTCCCCTTCTTCTCTTTGACCCACCTCTTCCTCCCCAAGCTCCATTTATTGCTCAAGCTTCATTTATTGCTCAAGCTCCATTAATTGCTCCAAGCTCCATTTTCGCTCGATCTATCTCTCTAGCCAATCAAACTTGTTGATTTGCTCGGGAGTGGTTGAGAAGGCCCCGATCTACACTTCCACCAAGGGATTTTCGATTCCCCCACTCATCCCTAGCGGATCTTGTTACTCTTGGGTGTTTGAGCACCCTAGACGGTTGAGGTCACCATGGAGCCATAGTCCATTGTGGTGAAGCTTCGTGGTTTTGTTCGGAGTCTCCGATTAAATTATGGAGATTGCCCCAACCTTGTTTGTAAAGGTTCGGTTGCCGCCTTCAAGGGAACCAATAGTGGAATCACGGCATCTCGCATTGTGTGAGGGCGTGAGGAGAATACGGTGGCCCTAGTGGCTTCTTGGGGAGCATTGTGCCTCCACACCGCTCTAACGGAGACGTACTTCCCCTCAAAAGGAAGAAACTTCGGTAACATATCCTCGTCTTCACCGGATCCACTCTTGGTTATCTCTTACCTTTACTTGTGCAAGCTCTTTAGTGTTACTTCTCTTGCTTGCTTGTATGCTTGTTGTTATTGCATCATATAGGTTGCTCACCTAGTTGCACATCTAGACAACATACTTTGATGCAAAGTTTAATTTGGTAAAGAAAAGTAAAAATTGGTAGTTGCCTATTCACCCCCCCTCTAGTCAACCATATCGATCCTTTCAATTGGTATCAGAGCCTCGTCTCTTTATTAAGGACTTTACCGTCCAAAGAGTATGGTTGATACCGTAGACGGTGTGGAGGAACACTCCGGTGTGAATCTGATCTCGTCTATGGGCGATGGGGGAACCTCGGTCTCTTGTGAGGAGTTTAATATGGCCTTGGAGACATTGAAAACCTCCATGACGACCGAAGTTGAAAGCATGTTTACTAAATTTTTTGAGGGGCTTAAACTATCCACCGCACCGTTGAAAGTGGGTGACCCCGCCAACAAGATGACGGATGCTATCCCCGACAAGGGGGAAGCTAGTAGTGAAAAGGCTCCTTCTTCTAGTGGTAAGAATGGCACCGACATCTTTGCCCATGTGGAACCACCACTTGTTTATGGTGGACCGGTTCCTTCCACTCATTTGAATCATGCCGTTCCTCCCCCTAAGATTGTGAAAAATGAGGACTTTGATTCTTGGGTTTACCGCTTTAAACGTCATTTAAATCATGTGAACACTAACCTTTGGAGAATCATTGAAGAAGGTTTTTATCCGCATGATCCAAGCAACTTCACTCCTCGAGAAGCCGCGGATAATCAATTCAATGAGAATGCTCTCTTCATCATTCAAGATGCAATTCCACCCGAAGACCTACCCCATCTTCGTCCCTTCGCCTTCGCCAAAGATGCATGGCATTGTGTTGTCTCTCTCTACCGGGGAAGTGCAAGCATTCAACGCTCCAACTATGAAGTGGTGCAAGATGATGCCGATGAGTTTGCTATCAAAGAAGATGAAGAACCTCGTGAGCTTTATCGAAGAGTAACCAAACTCGCGGTCTCACTACGAGATCACGGGAGCAAGGACACGGATGACAATTGGATCAAGCGCAAATTCCTCAAGGCAATGATGCCCTACCACAAGGCCATGTCCTCCATCATTCGTCAGAGACCGGACTTCCACACTTTGACCTCAAGCGAAGTGTTGGATGAGTTTGTGGCCATGAACATTTTGGACAAGACCGCCGACAATGCGGTGCTCCGTTCTCAACGGGCAAAGAAGCCTAACCTTGCATTGAAGGCCAAGCTCACCGTTGAAGAAGAAGAAGAGGAAGAAGAGGAGAGCAACCCCAAAGATACGAAGTATGCTTATTGTGAACACATGGCACTTGCTTCAAGGTAATTTTGGAGCAAGAAAAACTTGAGGCCAAACTTTAGCAAAAACAACTCGAGTGGCACGATGGGCAAGCAACGTGTAAGGACTTGCTACAATTGCGGCAATGTGAGTCATTTTGTTGCGGAATGCCGTATGAGAAGAGGGAAGACAATGGTGGCAAGCTCATCCGAAAGGACAAGGCCAAGTCGTTCCCCAACAAGAACAACTTCACCAAGAAGACTCCTCCCAAGGCATTGGTGGTACAAGAAGAGTACAATGAGGATGATGACGATGATAAAGATGATGAGTCGGTTGCCATGGCCTCCGTTGCCATTGCAACGACTTCACGGGTGTCTCTCTTCGACTCACCCAATGAGAGCATCACCGCCAAGTGCCTCATGGCTAAAGCCACCAACAAGGTAACCCCCAACACCAAAACTACCATCATTAATCATCCTTCTCCGACGGATAGCATTAATGAACTTGAGGGAGATAATGTGGAGGCTAACGAGTTTGAGGCCTTTATGGGCAAACTCAAGGGAAAATCCAAGAAGCACTTTGTTGCTCTCTTGGAACAACTTGGTGAAGCCAATGACATGATCGAGGCTCACAAAGACACCATCACTAAGATGGAAGGGCATAGTCGTGACTATGCCGATGAGATTTCGGATCTTTCCAATGCTCTTGAGGAAGAGCGTGGTCTTCGTTTGGCTCTTGAGGAGTCACACAACGTTGATCATGCTAAGTTAAAGAAAGATTATGATCATGTCCTCATAGTTTCTCATGTGCTAAACTCCGAGAAGGCCGAACTTGAGGTTGATCTTGCTCGACTCAAAGAGGAGTTTGATCTACTTGACAAGGTTCACAAGGTCTTGAAGGGTGCTCATGGTAGCCTCAAAGAGTCTCATGATCAACTTCAAGTAAAGCTAACCAAGGAAAAAGCCACTTTCCCTCGTATGATGTTAATTGATAATGCAAATGCTACTAACCCGTGTTGTGAGCATGTGCATCTCGTTGAGGAGAACGCTAAGCTAAAGGGGCAACTTGAGAGAGGTCTTGCAACTTGCATACAAGGCAAGAAGAACCTCAACGATCTCTTGATCAACCAAAAGGGAGTTGTGGCCAAGGAAGGGGTTGGGTACGTGCCCGACTCCAAGAACAAGAAGAAGAATGACAAGACCAAACGACCTCCTCCTCTCATGAAAACCTTTGTGAAGGAGGGAGAGAGTGCCTCCGAGGAGAAGAAGAAGAACAATGTCAAGAAGGGCAATGTCACCCCTCCCAACAAAGCCGGCAATTTTAATCCTTCTTATGTGTTATGCCGTGCTAGTGATGGGCATGTTTATGCCAAATTTGTTGGTTCTCTTCATGAGTACATTGAATGGTCTATTTGGGTTCCTAAGACCCTTGTTACTAACATCAAAGGATCCATTACAAAATGGGTACCTAAAACCAAGCATTGATCTCTTGTAGGTGTTTGCTTCCGGTGGTGGATCATGGTTGCTCGATAGCGGAGCTACAAATCATATGATCGGAAGCAAGGACTTGGTGGTGGACGTGCACAAGGTTCCATCTATGCCCACCAATGTCGAGTGGGGTGACGCCTCATCTTCTAAGGTATTGGGACTTGGCAAGGTGGTCATCTCTCATGATCTCATGATCGAGAAGGTCATGCTTGTTGAGTCCCTTGCATACAATTTACTTTCCGTTCGTCAACTTGCAATCATGGGGTTTGCCACTTTCTTTGATATCGATACCGTGGCCCTCTTGTGGAGCAAGACTCTTAAAGTAGCTTTTGTTGGGCATGTCGAGAACGGTCTATATGTGATTAACTTTTCGGAGCGACCCACTAAGATCGCGACATGCCTAATGGCTAAAGTTGATGTGGGATGGCTTTGGCATCGCCATTTAGCCCATGTCAATATGAGATCTTTGCAAAGTCTCCTCAAGGGGGACCATGCCCGTGGACTAACGAATGTTAGTTTTGCTAAAGATCGTGCTTGCAGTGCCTGTATCGAAGGAAAGCTACATGAGAAAGCTCACCCTCTCACGACTATCATTTATTCAAAGAGGCCTTTGGAGCTCCTTCACATGGATCTCTTTGGGCCTCCATCCTTCAATAGTCTTCGAGGTAGGAAGTATTGCTTGGTGATTGTGGATGACTACTCAAGGTACACGTGGGTGTATTTCTTCAAGAGGAAGAGCGAGACCCAACAAACCGTCATTGACTTTGCAAATGAAGCACAACGTCAACACAATGCAAAGATCTTGACAATAAGAAGTGACAACGGCACCGAGTTCAAGAACTACACCTTGGATGAATTTCTTAGTGATGAAGGAATCAAGCATCAATATTCCGCACCATACACCCCTCAACAAAACGGTGTTGCGGAGAGGAAGAACCGGACGTTGATGGATGCGGCAAGGACCATGATGGCGGAGTTCAAGTCTCCGTACAACTTTTGGGCCGAAGCCATCAACACCGCGTGTCATGCATCCAATCGGCTCTACCTCCGCAAGGGCTTGAACAAGACTCCATATGAGATACTCACCGGTAACAAGCCCAATCTCAAGTACTTCCGGGTATTCGGGTGTAAGTGTTTCATTCTCAAGAAAGGTGTTCAGTTGTCTAAATTTGAGGCTAGAGCTTATGAGGGCATATTTGTTGGTTATGCTACAAACTCTCATGCTTACCGTGTCCTCAATAAATCCATGGGACTTATTGAGGAGACGTGTAACGTGGAGTTTGATGAGAATAACGGCTCCCAAGTGGAGCAAAGTGGCACTTGTGATGTAGGTGATGAAATTCCTCCTCAAGCCATAAGAAGAATGGGTGTTGGTTTTATCCTACCCATTGAGGAACCCCTTGTGGCCGAAGGAGAAGGACAAAGCTCCACTCAAGTGGAGCCATCACCAACCCAAGGCCCACACGCTTCCGAAGAACAACATGAAGGCCCTCATCCTCAAGAACATGACCAAGGGCAAGATCATGCTCAAGACGGTGTCGACACATCAAGTGATGCCCAAGGTCAAGTTCTCTCCTCCAAGAAAGTTCAAGATCAAGAACAAGCCCAAGACGATGCTCAAGATGATCAAGTGACCACTCCTCATCTCACCCTCGAGGAGGAATTAGAGCGTCGTGCCGCCAAGGTTGCTTCCAAGCTCTCCACCAAGGATCATCTCATGACGAATGTGCTTGGAAGCTTGAGAAAGGGGGTAAGCACTCGTAGACAATTAGCAAATTATTGTGAGCATCACGCGTTTGTTCTTGTGTGGAACCCCACAAGGTCTATGAAGCGCTAGAAGATTCGGATTGGCTCAATGCCATGCATGAAGAACTCAACAACTTCGAGCACAACAAAGTGTGGAGATTGGTGCCAAGACCGACCAGTAATCACAATGTCATAGGAACCAAGTGGATATTTAAGAACAAGCAAGATGCCCATGGAATTATCATTCGTAACAAGGCTCATTTTGTAGCACAAGGCTACTCCCAAGTCGAGTGTATCGACTACGGTGAAACCTTTGCTCCCATTGCTCGTCTTGAATCCATTCGCATGTTGATTGCATATGCTTCTCATCATAACTTTAAGTTACAACAAATGGATGTGAAGAGTGCTTTTCTTAATGGTCCTATTAATGAATTGGTTTACATCAAGCAACCCCCCGGGTTCGAGGATCCCTACTTTCCCGATCATGTGTATCAACTCGATAAGGCACTCTATGGCCTTAAACAAGCCCCACATGCGTGGTATGACCACCTTACCGAGTTGTTACAAGACCGTGGTTTTGAAGTTGGGCTAATCGACCCCACTCTTTTTACTAAGAAGGTCAAAGGGGAGTTGTTTGTGTGCCAATTATATGTTGATGATATTATCTTTGGTTCTCCTAACAAAGCTTTCAATGAGGAATTTGCCGCTCTCATGACCTCAAAGTTCGAGATGTCCTCCATGGGAGAGTTGAAGTTCTTTCTAGGGTTCGAAGTGAAGCAAAGAAGAGAAGGAACCTTCATTAATCAATCCAAATACACTCAAGACATGCTCAAGAGATTCAAGCTAAGTGACGTCAAGCCGGCTTCCACTCCAATGCCCACCAAGTGCCAACTTGACTTAGATCCCAATGGTAAAGTGGTGGATCAAAAGGTATATCGTTCCATGATTGGATCCTTGCTTTACCTTTGTGCATCTAGACCGGACATCATGTTGAGTGTGGGAATTTGTGCACAGTTTCAAGCCGCACCTAAGGAAAGTCACTATGTGGCGGTCAAACGAATCTTTTGATATTTGGCTCATACCCCAAACTTTGGCTTATGGTACCCAAGAGGATCAAACTTCAAGCTTGTAGGGTACTCAGATTCCGATTGGGCGGGAGACAAAGTGGATTGGAAGTCCACTTCCGGAGGGTGCCAATTTCTCAGTTGCTCTTTGGTAAGTTGGTCTTCCAAAAAGCAAAGTTGTGTGTCTCTCTCGTCCACTGAGGCAGAGTATGTTGCCGCCGGTAGTTGTTGTGCACAACTCCTATGGATGAGGCAAACTTTAAAGGATTATGGTGTCACTTGTGACAAAGTGCCTCTTTGTGTGACAATGAAAGTGCCATCAAGATCTCTCTCAACCCGGTGCAACACTTCAAGACGAAGCATATTGAGATTCGGTATCACTTCATCCGGGATCACATTAGGCAAGGAGAGATCGAGCTCAACTATGTCAACACTCATGACAACCTTGTAGATATTTTCATGAAGCCCTTGGATGAAGCAAGATTTCACGAGTTAAGGCATGAGCTAAATATCATTGATTCGAGCAATGTGGCTTGAACCCTTGCACACCCCACCACGCTCGATTTGCTGTCTAGTTTAGGTGTAGGCATGGACATAGGGGGAGTGTTGTTCTCTCAATGAACTCTCCCTCCCCCCATTATGCATAAATTGATCAAGTCTTTCACTTTAGCCATTGTTGGTGGTACTTGTGTTTCAAAGACGAGTTGTGGTCATGGGCCCAAGGTTAAAATCTTCGTGGCGCCATACCTCTTGACTCAAACATAGGTGGCATCGGCCACCGCCCTCTTTTGAAGAGGTGTGTCTTGGTCGTTTGTTGGTGTGCTCTCTTTTCTTGCTGTTCTTGTCTTTCCTTCGAGCAAAAGCCATGTTGTTTGGTTGCCGCAGTGTGCTGGGCGGTACTACCGCTGGTGGTGCGCGGTACTACCGCTCATAAGCGGTACTACCGCCCCCCAGCATGGTACTACCGCTGAGGGACGGGACCAGGGGGTAATATCGGGGCAGGGGGAGGTTTCTTCTCCCCCATACCCATTCGCTTCGCCCCCTCTTTCCTCTTCCTCTCTCCAGCCTCAACTCGCCGCGGGAGGGCTCCGGCGGATCTCCGTCTCCGGGGCGTCCCTCTCCATTTCCTTTGGTGGAGTCGATCCCCACCCCGTTCTCTTGCCATGGATGCCGGTATTGCCCCCGTTCCTTGTCTCTTTTTGTCTCGTTTCCAGATCTTGTTTCTTAGGGGCAATGGTGGTAGCATCTCTAGATTTTTGGCTAAATCTAGGCTTGAGTTGGTTGGAGAAGGCAACTAGACTATCTCAATTAGAGTTTGGTAGGAATATTTTTGAATTTGGCAGGCCAGTAGTGCCGGATCTGACCACGGTAGTAGGAAACCGCTGTTTCTCCGCCTTGTGCTGTAGGAAACTGCTGTCTCTCCGCCTCAAGCAGTACTACCACTCTCATTGGAGCGGTACTACCGCTTGACCATGAGCGGTACTACCGCTCTCCTTGGGGCGATACTACCGCTTGGGCGGTACTACCGCGGGCATGTCACGGTACTACCGCTACATGTCAGATTCCATCATATTCCTACCTTACCTTGATCCTTTTTGTTGTGTTTGTTGGCTTATTCTCGTTCTTTCTGGTTGTTTTGCGTGTTCTTGTGTTTGGCTCCAGGTGATGACCATTCTGAGCATCAAGCTCGCCGTATCAACCCCGGGCGTGCAACATCAAAGCGCTACCGCACCTCTGAGCCAGCCGGTGGTTCCTCGAGCACCCAACCGCCTCCAGCAAGTGCATCCGCAAGTGTTCCTCCACCTCCTCAGCACACGAAGAGATCCGCCAACAAGCCAAAAGGGAAGATTGTGACTGAGATGACCAACAAGGAGTTTTGGGAAAAGCGTCGCCGCAACCCCTATGCGGTGGACCAAGAACCCACTTTGGTCAACCGCCTGTTCTGGAACCGTTTTCAGTTTGCCATCTAGTTTGATGTGATCAAGGCCAAGAAGAATCTCTCTGTTGATGTTCGCTCCATTGACACTGATGCTATGGAGAAGGACCCGGAGTACTTTGGCGAAGCCCTTCAGATGTGCACTCAGCTGAAAATTCTCAGGATCATGCAATTCAACAAGGATTTCAATGCAGATTTGGTGGCTCAATTCTATGCCACCGTCCATCTTGGGACAGATGTCGACAGAACTCTGACATGGATGACCAATGGCAAGCTGCTTTCCGTCAAGTGGAAGGCTTTCATGGAGTTACTTGATGTGGTGGATCACGGGCTTGAGACTCCTGTCGGTTTCCGCCCTCACCGCAATGCTACGTCCACCCACAAGCAAGCCCTTTGGCCCTACTGCACTGTGAAAGTTCACCCAATGACTGAGAAGAAAACCTATGAGCTGTCTCCGTATCTGGACATTCTTCATCGCATCTTTCTTGAGACTCTCTTCCCTCGGATCGGGAATCTAGATATGGTCCACTCTTACCTTGTGGAGATGTTCCTTTTCTGTCAGCATGAGAAGGAAGCAAGCACTAGAGAGAGCCTGGATATTTCTCATGTCATGTGGTCTGAACTTCTAGCTGCCGTGTCTGAGCGCAAGTGCCCGATATATGGTCCATTCATCATGAGGCTCATTGAGAGGGCCTGGGCACAGACCTATCCCAGAGTGTTGCTAGAGACTGAAGACTTGGTTTCTCATGAGATCAAGCGTCTTAGGAAGAAGGACAATTGGGTCACCCCAACGCCTCAAATAGGGGGTCCGTCTGCTGCTGCTGCTGCCATGGAGACCGAGGGTGGGGCAGCCACTGATGCTCACGAGAAGGATATTGGCCCCTCTAGTGCTGAACCCTCGTGGGCGAAGAAGCTTAAAACAAGTTGAAGAAGCTTTTTTGCATGGAGTCTCATGGTCAGTACATGACTCATGTGGCGGAGAAGCATGCCAGGATGCGCCACAAGGAGCTCATGCGTCAGTTGGGAGCGACAGTTGCAAGTGGATCTGAGGGTCAGATCACAGAAGAGGAGGAGTGGATTCATCAGCACTGCCCTTGGACCGACTCCGACGCCGAGCAGTTTTCGACCAACGACGGAGATGCAGACGATCACGTTGAGATACGATGATTCGAGATCTTCAGTTTGTCATCACCTGGCGTCGTAGCGTCGCTCTTTTCCCTTTTTGGTGTCTCACTGCCAAAGGGGGAGAGAGTGTAGGGATTTGTGTTGCCGTGCTGCCGTGCTTTGAGTTTGAGTTTGTCGTCTTGTGTCGTCTTGTGCTTCCTTTTGGTGTCTTTGTTTGGTTTGGTTTGGTGCCCGTGAGACCTAAGTTCTAGACATATGGTGTGAGACATATGCTCCCTATCGCTACCTTTTTACTTATGTCTATTCAGTACTGTAGTTTATTATGAGTTGCATGCTTGTCCTGTTTTATTCTCTTCTCTCATATATATTGTGCTTAGAATTGTTGGACTATAAAATATAGGGGGAGTGTTGATCCGGATGTGTGTGTCTTGCTTTTTGATTGCTCCTCTAAATAGGTGCACACATTCTGGGGGAGCCCGTCTATATTTTGTAGTTCTTAGTTTTCTTACAGTTATTTCTTTTCCTTGCGCAAATCCCTAGTTGTCATCAATCCACCAAAAAGGGGGAGACTGTTACAGCATATCTTTCTCAAGGTAGTTTTGGTGATTGATGACAACATGTTTGCGGACTAATCATGTGCTTTGAATAGTTCATAGATTCACCCCTGGCACGAGACGTTTCCTTCCCTTCGGAGTGTCCTTCAAGACGGTGTAGCTCTTTCGTTTCTCTCTCGGTGGACTAGTTGCGTAGAGGGCACCATACTATCAAGAGGGGGTCCGCTGGGGTATTGCATGGGTGGAATCAACACATACACATCAGCCTCTCACCCTCCGAGCCTGTCCATTCCTTTGTAGAGATCTCTCTCCACTTTTCCTTGTCCTGTCTGGGTCCCAGCGGTAGTACCGCGCAACCCAGCCATAGTACCGCTGAGGAGACACAAGCGGCAATACCGCTCCACAGCGGTAGTACCGCCCTTGTCTCCACAACAGTAGTACCACTGGGGTGCCTGGCACCACCGCCTCGTCCTCAGCCTATTTGGAGATATTCTCTCTCTCTCTCTTCAGTGTCCCAGCGGTAGTACCGCACTACCAGCGGTAGTACAGCCGAAGGGTCACAAGCGGTAGTACCGCTCCACAGCGGTAGTACCGCTCGTGACCCCACTGCCGTAGTACCACTGGGCTGTCTGGCTCCTACCGCCTCGACTCGAGTGGTCTTTTTCTCATGTCGAGTTTTGCGGCACTAGTTGCGGTTGTAGAGGCGGTAGTACCGTTTCAGGAGCAGTAGTACCACCCCTACCACCGCGGTAGTACCGCGTTGGGTCCTTTTCCCTACTAGTCTCCTCTGCGCGGCATTGCCGCTGGCTGGTGCGGCAGTATCGCTGACCTAGCGGTAGTACCGCCCCCTCTTAGCGGTAGTACCGCCCTGTGCGGGGCTAGTTGGTGGGGGGCAACGGTTGGTTTGTTGCCCCACTATAAAAGGGAGTCCCCTTCTTCTCTTTGACCCACCTCTTCCTCCCCAAGCTCCATTTATTGCTCAAGCTTCATTTATTGCTCAAGCTCCATTAATTGCTCCAAGCTCCATTTTCGCTCGATCTATCTCTCTAGCCAATCAAACTTGTTGATTTGCTCGGGAGTGGTTGAGAAGGCCCCGATCTACACTTCCACCAAGGGATTTTCAATTCCCCCACTCATCCCTAGCGGATCTTGTTACTCTTGGGTGTTTGAGCACCCTAGACGGTTGAGGTCACCATGGAGCCATAGTCCATTGTGGTGAAGCTTCGTGGTTTTGTTCGGAGTCTCCGATTAAATTATGGAGATTGCCCCAACCTTGTTTGTAAAGGTTCGGTTGCCGCCTTCAAGGGCACCAATAGTGGAATCACGACATCTCGCATTGTGTGAGGGCGTGAGGAGAATACGGTGGCCCTAGTGGCTTCTTGGGGAGCATTGTGCCTCCACACCGCTCTAACGGAGACGTACTTCCCCTCAAAAGGAAGAAACTTCGGTAACATATCCTCGTCTTCACCGGATCCACTCTTGGTTATCTCTTACTTTTACTTGTGCAAGCTCTTTAGTGTTACTTCTCTTGCTTGCTTGTATGCTTGTTGTTATTGCATCATATAGGTTTCTCAGCTAGTTGCACATCTAGACAACCTACTTTGATGCAAAGTTTAATTTGGTAAATAAAAGTAAAAATTGGTAGTTGCCTATTCACCCCCCCTCTAGTCAACCATATCGATCCTTTCAGTACTCATCCAAAGTACTCGCAAGCAAGGAGCTACACTACATATGTATGCATTGGTATGAAATAGAAAAGGGGTATCATATGTGGACTGAACTGCAGAATGCCAGAATAAGAGGGGAATAGCTAGTCCTATCGAAGACTATGCTTCTAGCAACCTCCATCTTGCAGCATGTAGAAGAGAGTAGATGGTAAGTTACCAAGTAACATCGCATAGCATATTCCTACCCGGCGGTCCTCTCCTCGTCGCCCTGTTAGAGAGCTATCAACGGGTTGTATCTGGCACTTGAAAGGGTGTGTTTTATTAAGTAACCGGTTCTAGTTGTCATAAGGTCAAGGTACAACTCCAAGTCGTCCTGTTACCGAAGATCACGGCTATTCGAATAGATTAACTTCCCTGCAGGGGTGCACCACATTTCCCAACACGCTCGACCCCCTTTAGCCGGACACACTTTCCTAGGTCATGCCCGGCCTCGGAAGATCAACACGCTGCAGCCCTACCTAGGCACAACGGAGAGGTCAGCACGCCGGTCTAAATCCTATGGCGCAGGGGTCTGGGCCCATCGCCCATTGCACACCTGCATGTTGAGAGGGCGGCCGGAGAGCAGACCTAGCAAGCTCCATTTCAAAGGAAGTTGCGTTACGCGGTCCAACCCAGCGTGCACCACTCAGTCGCTGATGTCACGAAGGCTTCGGCTGACACCACGACGTCGAGTGCCCATAACTGTTCCCGCATAGTTGGTTAGTGCGTATAGGCCAATGGCCAGACTCAGATCAAATACTAAGATCTCGTTAAGCGTGTTATTTTGAAATAATCGCGGACGCCGACCAAGGCCAGGCCCACCTCTCTCCTAGGTGGTCTCAACCTGCCTTGTCGCTCTGCCACAATGTAACAGTCGGGGGCCTTCGGGAACCCAGGCCCACCTCTATCGGGATGGAGCCACCTGCCCCTTCAGCCCCCAACATCGAAACCACTTGCGGGTACTCAACGAGCCATCCCGACTTTAGTCACCACCTGTATAGTATGTATATATGTAAGTATATACCCGTGATCACCTCCCGAGTGATCACGGCCCGATAGTATAGCATGGCAGACGGACTAGAATGTAGGGCCACTGATGAAGTACTAGCAACCTATGCTAAGCATGTAGGATTGCAGGTAAGGTATCAATAACTGTAGCAACAATGACAGGCTATGCATCGGGATAGGATTAACGGAAAGCGGTAACATGCTACACTACTCTAATGCAAGCAGTAGAGAAGAATAGGCGATATCTGGTGATCAAGGGGGGGGGGGGCTTGCCTGGTTGCTCTGGCAAGAGAGAGGGGTCGTCAACACAGTAGTCGTACTGGGTAGCAACAACGTCGGTCTCGGTGTCTAGCGACAGAAGAGGGGGAAGAAATAATAAATATTAAGCAAACAGATGCATAGCGATGCATGACATGACAAGTAGCGGTGCTAGGGGTGCCCTAACGTGGTATGAGGTGGTACCAGTGAAGGGGAAAACATTCGGGAAAAGATCCCCGGTGTTTCGCGTTTTCGGACAGATGAATCGGAGGGGGAAAGTTGCGTGTTCGCTATGCTAGGGATACGTGGCGGACGAATGGGCTGCGTATCCGAATTCGTCTCGTCGTTCTGAGCAACTTTCATGTACAAAGTTTTTCCATCCGAGCTATGGTTTATTTTATATTGATTTTAAAAGATTTAAATTATTTTTAGCATTTATTTAATTATTTTAAATCAACATTATCCAGAACAGTGCACGCTGACGTCAGCAGTCAACAGAGGTGACCCACCTCTCATACACTGTTAGGTTGATTAGGGTTTAGGTTAAACTAATTACCGTTTAATTAAATTAACAGGTTAATTAGATTAATTAAATAGGATTGATTAACTTAATTAATTAATTAATTAAATTATTATTTATTTATATTTTTTAAATTCTTTTTTATATAAAACGTTCTCAGGTGAGCCCACTGTGTCATAGGCAAGGGGGTTCTTAGCGGGCATCGAGCGTTGCGGGTTTACGGGCACGGACACCCGACAGGGCGCCACGGGGCACCGGCGAGGCCGTAACGGCTGCGTATGGGCACCGGCGTATGGGCGCCCGACGGCGCGGTTGGGGCGGACGCGGCGAGTGGAGAGGCGGCGCGGGTGCAGGGGAGGCGGCGGAGCAGCACCAGGGGCGCGACAATGTGGGCGCGCGGCCGAGCTCGTTCACGCACAGTGCGCGACGATGGGCGCGGCAGATGCGGGGTGCGCGGGGTCGGTGGTAGCGGCAGGGCTGCAGGGCGGTGGTGGTGCCAGCGGAGCCGATCCGCGGCGCCGGGCGAAGCAGAGCAGGGGGGCAGTGCACGAGCGGCGATGGCCCGCGCGGGCAGACGCACATGCGCGGGCGAGCACACACGGGCGAGGTTAGTGGCAGGCGGCGGCAGGGGTGATTGGCGTGGAGCGTGCGACGCGCGCGGAAGCTGGCGAGCATGGCGGCGCGGCCGCGGCAGGCAGGCAGCAGCAAGTCGAGGGCGAGCGCGGTGCGCGGGCATGAGGAGGAGGAGGACCAGGGCACGCGGGCGTGGTGGTTGCGGTGGGCGCGCGCTGGGGCAACGACGGGCACGACGAGGCCCCGGCAGAGCGAGACGAGGGAAGCAGGGGGCAGCCACACGCAGCGCGTGGTGAGCGCGGCAGGGGCGCGGTGTGGCGAGGGCGGCCCGGAGCATGAGCTCCAGCACGCGGGCGCTACGGGCGTGGTTCGGACACGGGCGAC